>NC_056729.1:178582540-178682540 GCF_019279795.1 Protopterus annectens | reverse complement strand
TGACAGTACCCTTATAGTATCACCACAGAAATTATTTCACAAATGTTGTAATAAGTAGAAGAACACATTATAAGCACTGAGAACTCTAATTCCAAAGATACCACTGTACTTTGCAACCTGATGCAGGAAACAATAATAATAAATAAGAACAAATCACAGTAATATCAGATCAGAATGTATCATGGCAATGTTAGCTTACCATAGTAGTCTGTGCAATCGTCAGTAGACTGATCGCTTCTATCTGGGCAAAAGGATAGGGTCCTTAACCTTAATGCATTCAGAAAGCTTAAGGAATGAGTGTGAGAAAGCTACAATTATGTGTGCAGTGTGCTCCCATGCTTGTGTTGAGACTAGAAATAGAAAGTATTTCTACCTACATCCACTAGTTTGTGTACTCATTTAAACATTGGTATTTAGCATTCTGTCATGACATGGTGTCAGAATACAGATTGTTTGTACTAAAACAGTTTAAATTAGTGCAACTAAGACTAAGACTGGGGAAATGCCTAGGAGAAGCAGAATCAGCAAAAAAACTCCCCCAATGAATTTCAATATATTTTGGTATTATAATGGCTTAAGCAAGTGCCCAACCAATGAAAATCAAGCAAGAACGTCAAATGATCAAAATATTTTTAGTATTCAATCCACCAGAGCTCTTCAAGTTTTTCACAAGCTTTTGTCTAGCCAACAAGGGAGCAGATGTATGCACACTTCAGAGTAGCATCCAGGCCAGTTAAAAAAAGAAAAAGACATCTAGGTAAATCTTTACTTTGTGCTATGGGCAAAGAGATTAAGACCAATTCATAAAACATTTAACATTTGTTTAGGGGCAAAGCATAATATCTGAGTCTGCTATAGAGAAGCTGGATAAATGACACTGGAAGTTCGTTGTAATGTCTGAGTGAAAAGCACATAAGTATGAGACTTAGGTTTATGTGCCTGTGGGTCTATATAGAAATAATCTGTGGAGAAGAACTATGGCCTCTAGCCTGTGTTTGATTGCCAGAATAATTGAAACAATGATGATGCTGAACTGCTTGAGTGCGAGACAGTTAAAGTAAGGCTAAAGCCAAGTGCTCTCTCATATGCATTTGATATACCCAGGACAGTACAATTACTTATTTTTTACTGTGTGGAAGCCAAATTAAAGAAAGTGATGACATTTGGTATGATAGTGGATATGACTGACTGCATAGATCAGTAGGCACCACTGCTGCCAGTGATTAAGGAAACACAGCAAAGTTAGAATATATGTTGTCTTGAAACAGTTAAATAATACAGTAAAAAGAGATGCAGTTATCCTGCCTACTCTGGAAGATATAACACCAACATTTACAGGCATAGAAATGTTCTCCACAACCAATAGGTTTTGGCAAAATCCCAAAGTCTAAGCAAGAGGAAACAGATACCTTTAACACCTCAGTTTTCCATTGTGAAATGTGAACCTTGTTAAGAACCCATGAGGGTGCTGTGATTATAACGGATGATATTTTATTGTTTGGGCTTAATAAGCAAATACATGACAAAGGGCTTGATACTGTGCATCTGTGCACTGATCATATCTATCTAGCCTGAAAGAAAGGGTCATTACCCATAATGGATTTGTGGAGCTTAGCAACGAAACAGAAAATGCTATGTTCATGGGTGCAATATGCTGCTGTGTGTTCACTGAGACTAGAAAATAAATGTGCAGGTCATTTCAAGACTATCCGGTTTACCTTTTTGTGCTTGAATTAGCCTTTCCCATTTGGTTAGAGAGTGGCCTTACCCATCCCATGGTTGACAGCTGTATATTACTCCTAATGGGAATTATTGGGGTCATACCATAAATAATTTGAGGGGATTATGCATTGGATAAAGAATTTAGCAGATGCCTCTGTCCATTAGTAGTACAGTGGGCAGTCCATGGGTATATTTTTTGTTTCTCATTCATAGATCCAAATTGCACTAGAACATGGACAGGGATGAACTTTCTCTCTGCAAGATATGCCTGTCCTTCCAAACCATTCTGTAGATGTTGCAGAAGAGGTTTAGAGCCCTGGACCGAGTATTTCTGATGCCATTTGACTTGCTGATGTGCAGTAACCCCATTTGTATTTGGTCAGAGCATGCCTAGTATGCAAGACACAGGTGGCCTCTTAGTAATCTGTAGTAGGCAGAGTATAGTGACAGGGCTTTGAGTTGGTCCATGTAGGACATGTTGTTTGGGCCTTGTATCCTTTTAATAAGGTACCTCTGTGGCAGTCCAGTTGTTGCATGTGTCTGGACAGATACATGTCAAAGGGGACATTATACTCAGTAACTGGCCTAAAGAGGGCTGAGTAAAGGGAGACAATGACTTCTCTAGATCTGTACACAATCCCTATGTTTATAAGCTGTGTACTATAGAATGATTTTATTATAACAATGGACACATGTTGACCAAAAGTTAGGTTACTATCCACATAAGTTCCCAAGTCCAAAACAAGTAAGTCAATTCTTTAGGGTGTATTATCAGTGTGGTAGTTCTCTGGGATATATGAATTCCCAAAGGATACAATAATCATTTTTTGGCAATTAGTTTCAATACATTATTTTGTCACCAGTTATTTATTTGGGACAAACCTTCCTGCAGGATGACTAAGTCATTTAGGGAGTCAATAACTGCTCTTAGCTTGTAGTCATCTGCAAATTTAGTCAGCCAGAGCCCTTTGGTATTGACTTTTACTTCAGAAAAGTAGATGCCAAACAGGAGAAGTCCCAACACAAAACCCTGGGGAACTCCACTGGTGGCTGGTCTCTTTGTGACGCTAACCTCCCCAGCTCCCGATTGAAATGTCAACACTCATAATGCTGACAGACCAAAAAAAAAGACCAAAACACCAGGAGAAGAGCAAAACTTGAACATTACTCTTCTCCCTTAAAGTTTTCTGCACACACACACACACACACACACACGCACACACGCACACACGCACACACACACACACACACACACACACACACACACACACACACACACACACATATATATATATATATATATATATATATATATATAGCAAATCTGATGGGAAATGGCCATCTCAGACATAATATATGTATTTTTTCAGCCATACAGTCTCCATGTTTTGGGACTCACTGTGGGGTGTCCCAACATCTCAATTGGCTACCAACTTCCCTTATTTTGATTTATTGAATCCTACTGTGAGGCAGTTAGCAATCCAGCAGGTGACATATTGGTTTATTCACGATTTATTTAGCCTTTCTAATATGCCTGAGTGGGGAATTGTGTCAAAAGCTTTGATCAGGTCAAGGTATACAGTATGCACCATTTTGCCTTCATCCATTGCTTTGGGGACCTTTGTGAAAAAGTCCGCCAGGTTAAATAAGCATGACCCACCCTTGATGCATCCAAACTGAGACAGGTCAGGTGTTTGGAGGTTACTTACGTCCTGACTGATTAGTTCCATCATAAGTCTTTGCATGGCTTTGCATATGAGGCTGGTCACATTTATGGGTCTCTAATTGCCTGGGTCTGTGGAAGGTGTTTCCTTATGCAGTGCTTCCACACACATCTACTGCTTTGCACACTCATTTACAAATGTTCAGAAAGTGTCCCATTATCACGTATATAATGCCATGCTTTGAGAAATGTTCTTGTGGTCATTATTTTAAAAACTATTTGAAAAAAAGCCATCAATGGTACCCTGTCTCGAGGTGCAGACATTATAGCAGCCTTAATTTGAAAAATTGTTCCTTAAATGTTTATCAACAGAGAAGGAAGTAGAACTAACTTGTGATACATAGTGGGAGATGCTCAGGCTGTAGAGGCTTTGCAAATGATGCAAGATGTCAGATTTGAAAACAGTTGGCCTGAATGAAGCCATCATTGAAATAATGATGGATATGCATTATCATTAGCCTTAACTGGGCAAAGGACAGCATCAGACATTTCCTGAACACTCTTTGAGTACCTGAAGTTTCAAATGGCAAGGAAGTAAAGTGGTAATGTGAATACCAAACATAAAATCTGAGTTTCTATGCATTCTGCATGCCCTCAGTTGTTAAAGTGTCATCATTTATCTGTAGAAGTAAAAGTGTCTGCAGGGCAAGCAGTATAAATGTTTTTTATTGTTTTGATAATAGTAGTCAGGCTTATGAATTTTACTGTAGGCTTTCACTGATCTTATTTTGGGAAAAGAAAGAATTGTGAATAAGAAACGTTTTCCTTGTTTTACTATAGGTACTAGTCTCATAAGCTGACTGCTCATGCCAAATTCACCTGACTATTTCAGGAAGAAGGAACAAGCACTAAAACCAGTGCAGCACAGAATTCCTTGCACCAATGTGTTGACACTGAACAATTTGTCTGTCGTTACCTAAACCCATGGTATTACAAATGGGCAAATCTTCCCCACAGTGGCTGTACTGAGGGGGCATCATGGAATAATAAAGTGGGATGTCTCTAGTTATTTTATAGGCCTCATCTTACTGAGTTATTCCTTACTGCTAATACTACTGCTGCTTGGCTAAGCTATTCTCTGTTGCCTGCTTTGTTTCCTGTAAAATGGCCACGATGCAGCTTTTCTACTTATATTTTTTTCATAAGTTTCTTAGAGAAATTACCAACATTTCCTTATGCAAGAGAGTATGGAATGGCTGATTTTGGTATCATCTGATATTTTTCAGTACCATCTGCTTGAGTAGTTGGTGGTAGTTCATGTAGATGTAAAAGATCCCACATCACCTATAAAAAAAAAAAAAAAAAAGTTGGGTAGGTTTGCTAATACTTTGGCCAAATTTCCCTTAGCGGTATAAATACTGTCTTGAGTCTCAAATGAAAAGAGGCCACTAGCCTAGTGGGACTAACCCAGTCAATACAGAATAAATAAAAAAATTAAATATAATAAATAAATCTGATAAATACTGAGCCCTCAGACATGCATGTCATCTGATGACTACACCTGAGGCAGCAGTCATAATATTGATACAATTCTATCACATTCACATTGAATGGTTCCAGTGCAATCCTTTTCAGTTGTCTCCATCAGCTTACATAGTTTTTCTTCCAGTGAAGCTTCAGCGATACCTGAGCTAAGTCATCCATTTATTTTAAAATCTTACTTCTCTGGTAATTACTAGACCTAATAAGGTCTACTTTTTCTTCTGATCTGTCTAGGATCATATTCTCTCTCTATCTCTCTCTCTCTCGCTCTCTGCCCTTTGAGAAAGTATTAATATCCAGAGTTGTCTTGGGCCCCTTCTGAGTAGGTAGGTCTATAACTGTATGGTCAGCCACATGGATCTTAATATCTGGCCTTGTTTGAAGATCAAGTCTCATCATTAGGTGAAAAATTGCAGCTCTTCTCAACCCTTCAGTTATTTCAATGTACACCTATTCCTAGACCAGGAACAAATAGAAGAATCTCTAAACCTGAACACAGATCCTGGCTCAGCGGGGTAACATCCTTTGTACAACCATATCAGACATGACCTACTCAGTGAAGTTGGTAATAGTAGCAGGTCTGATATGAAGCAGGCCAGGGTATGCTTTTCAACAACCTTTTTGCTTGCCTTTCAGAGAAATTGAAATGACTTGAAAGTGTTTGATATTTCCAGATGTTTTTCACTTTCTATCTTTTTGTCCATAAGTTCTCATAGCTGGCTTCCCTCCTATATGAGCTACCCCAGACTTCATGATGAGAATGTAGAAGAACTTACATTGAAGACAGCTGGTGAAGAGTAACACATGATAGAAAGAAAATTAAATTCATGATCTAGGTTCCACTTTAAGAAACAGAGATAAAATCTTACAAATGGAAACATACCTCACAGAAGGGAATTCATCTGGGGCTAAGCAGGAGGAGGGGAAGATAGTAAATAATGATAACTCTGTTTGTTAACTAGGCAGGCCCACTATATACACAGCCCCTTTCCATGAGAGACCTGGGAGCAATGAGTGGCCCAACTTCATACAGGAGACAAGTGAGGGATCAGGGAATCAAACCCTTTAATGCACAAACTAAAGCCCACAGCATTTAATTTATGCACCAACTGTCAAACATCAAGATAAGGTCTAGGGTATTTGAGTGCCTAGTATAGAAAGTAAATATTTGGTATGGTGATTTGGAGATGATGAATTGAGAAATGTGTGGGCATAACAACTGCTGGATTTGCAGGAAATCAGCAGATATTTAGGTCATTAAAATTTCCTAATAAAAAATACATTTCAGTTGCATTCCAGCTGAAGGAATGTGTTTAGTCATTTGATATGTTCCTTTGAAGAGTCACTGTCTAAAGCTCAGTGCCAAAAATGCATAGTAAGTAGTATCTTCCAGAAAGATAACTACCTCTGGAAATTACTGCTTTGATAGTATGCCCCTAAGAGTTGACCCCTGTGGTCAGGGATTTAGGAAAGCATGTAGACAGTGACTTGGCCTTTTTCCACCATGTCCCTATTGTTGTAAGGAAATCATTCTACATTGCACAACTTATAACCAAAGGTATGGTATCTTAGTCCAGAGATGCCATTGTTCCGTTATAATTGGCCCTTTTTACACCAATCATTGAGTACAATGCCTCCTTCAGTATTTAAATGATCAGGCATATGCAACGACTGGAGTGTCCACAGAAGTTCCTCAAAAAAGAATTGTTTAGACAGCATGTGCTATGTGGACAACGTCAAAGCCTTAACTTTATACTAGGTCCCCTACAGACTGCTGAGAGGTGATCTATGCTAGTCTTCAAAGCATCCTCTGATCCAGCCCTTATGGCTCTGTTGCACATTCATAAAGCAAATGACATCAGAAACACTCAGTCTAGGGACCTAAACTTCACCTCCAACATAAATAAGACATGTTGGAGGGACAGGTGTGTATCTCAGAGATTAGCCTTCTCTGGACCTGGCTTCCCATGCATGGGAAGCAGAGCTCCTCCCTGCACTGAATCAAATGCAAATTGGATCAGTGGGTGGGGAATCATAAATTTAGCACTGGTCTGCCACCTCTGTCCATATTAGAGAGAGGAAGCTCCTAAATGCTCAACCAAACATACCCAAGGTATACAACCTATAAAGTGGGCAGTATTAATGCCTGTCAAATACATTATGAAGCATGCCGAGGCTTAAAAAAGGCCCTTTGGAGTCATTAGCATAGGAATCACCTATGAACCTGTGAACATATAAAGGGTCATCAAGGCAATGGATGAGGATAATGCAGTGACTACTTCCTACCTTTATTTGGCTAAGGCATTTGGTACAAAATCCCACTCTGGTATTGTTAAACTTTAGTAACTTGGCATAAACACCATTATAATGCACTGGATAGTCAACTGGCTCATGTATATAACCCAGGAGGTTATGATCAGTGAGGCCACCTCGACAAAGAGAGCAGTCACCAGTTGAGCCCCTCAGGGCTCTGTGCCAGGCCCACTCCTCTTTGGCATCCACTTCTTGGAGGTCAAAGCAAATATCAAAGGCTTCTGGCTGACCAAGTTCGCAAATGATTGCAAGCTGGGAGAAGTCATAGAATCCCCCAAGATGAAAACATCATACAGGAATGTGTAATGCAGGCAAATGACTGGTGCCAAATTACAGCTTAAAGATCAGACTAAGAAAGGTATTTTAGTATCATTTAGGAAGTCACCCACATTGGAAACTATGTGATTAATAAAACACCCCTATTAGTTGACTAAATAGTTAGGGATCCTGGAACTCTGATAGCTAGTAACCTAGCCTTCAACCAGCATGTGTCCAAGTTAATAAGAAAATCCTTCTATGTTGTGCAACTTCTAAGTAAGGGCATGGCATCTAGGTCCATGTAAGTCACTGCACCACCAGACAAATGCAGCAAATGGAGCCTCCACTAAAATCCCTTGCAAAAAGAATGCGGGAAGTAAACACAATGTCCTATGTGAGTTGCCTCAAAGTCCTATCACTATACTCGGTCTCATACAGACTACTGAGGAAAAGATCTAGGACTAGCATACAAGATATCCTCAAACCCTGCTCTTATGAGCCTTTTGCATATCTACAAAACAAACATCATCAGAATTACTATATCTGAAGACCTAAATTTTGCTTTTGACATAAATAGAACATGCTGGAGAAACATATATATATATATATATATATATATATATATATATATATATATATATATATATATATATATATATATATATATATATGTGTGTGTGTGTGTGTGTGTGTGAGTGTGTGTGTGTGTGTGTGTGTGTGTGTGTGTGTGTGTGTGTGTGTGTGTGTGTGTGTGTGTGTGTGTATATATATATATATATATATATATATATATATCACAGAATTCCAATTCTCTGCAATAGCTCTCTGTCTGTGTGAAGTAAAGTCTATCCCTTACCCTATTTAAACATAATTTGGACCAGTGGATAGGAAATCGGAAATTCACCCCTGGTTTGGCTCCTATGCCACTGATGGACAGAGACAGTCAATAATTCATGTCAGAACCAAAATCTCTCCCTAAATAAATGTCTAAAACATAAAACTTGTGAGTCACATTTGAGTTGCACAGCTAGGCTTATAAAGGCCCTACTAATCATTATCATTGTACACACCCATGAAGCCAAGAACCTATTATCAATAAAGTAAACTTATTTTGAGAATGATTTGGATGTATATATTAAGTCAAGATTACAGTCATTTGGGGCATATGAATGATATCCATGATAAAATATAGATATGCCTTAATTACTACTGTTGTTCCTGAATGAGGGATATGAAGCAAACCCCAGTATACCACGTGTGCTTCCTGTATATTTTAACTATATTTCAGTAGCAATATAGACATGTATGTTATTCAGGTAAAACTGAGCTGAGTGAAATCAATGTATCAAAGGAAAGATAGCAGAGAATTAGAGATATAATGAGATGACTCCAGGGTTTAATGGTGTAGCAGTGTCAGTTGCTCAATAGGTAATACACTTGGCTTTGGATCTAGAAAACCTGGTGACTGTGTGTTCTACTCCCACTGCAGCTAGTTGGCTTAGTTTTTCAAATTGTTAATAAAAATAATAAATGAGAAATGCACACATTCAGTTCAATTATCATGGCGATAGCAAAAGGCTAATGAATAAGTATCAGCATGGATTCAAGCTTAACAATGTAATCAGTCACGATAGTGCAACTAAGAAGTATACAGAGAAAAGGCAATGGCATTTATATAATCCAAAAAAAGGATGCATAGGTTAGCTTACTTGCTGTAGATTAGGCTCTTTTGTTATTTATACAACAGGATTGTACACTGATCTGTGTTTCTCCACACATCAAAGTACCAGACTGGGCAAACATCTGGTTATCTAATATAAGACTACTTGTCCACAGAAATCAGCTAATCAAAGTAATGTCTATGCACCTACAGAAGTCAGGCAATCATTCTGATCCTTCAGTGGAACCCATGCTTGGATAGCTGGTATGTGAAATGTTTCATTCTCACTAGAAACTGGTACACTGAAGATCCAGTCCAAGGAAGCCATTGAAGTCTTTGTAGTCTATTATATCTGTCAGAACTCAGATGAAAATGGTGTTTGCGGTATTCTCCTTTTTGTCTTTAGTCTCCTGCTGTCATCCTTGGACTAAATTTTAGAGTGTTTTCAGTAAATTAGCACTGAAGAGCACTGACTACAACAAACCCACAGTTTAAAGTGTGCAATGTTCTGCTCCCACAGACACCTACCAATCAAAACTAAGCCCATGACCCTGAAGAAACAAACCAATCAAAATCAGGTGCTTCAATGGAACCCAAGTTCAGGCAGTGGTGATGTGAAACATCTGCATGTTCTGCAGTCAGAGGGCACTGATGTCCTTGCAGTACACTGAATCTTTCAGAACTCAGATGGAAAAAGGCTGCGTGATCTTCTTGTCCTTCTCTGTAGTTTCTTGGCATCTTCTCCAGATTGTATTTTAGGGCACTGCCCGCACATCTTTACTGCTAAGTGACAAAATGAACAAATCTGTTGTTATTTAATGTCTGCCAGCAAAATCAAGCCTATATTACTGCAAGCACTAGCCAACCAAACTCCAGCAGTCATATATTTCAGTGTAAGCCAAGCTCAGACAACTAACACACGGAAGCCTCTACTCTTACCAGAAGCTGGTAACATGTAGACAAGGTAAAGGAATACACTAAAGTCCTTGAAGTCCATTGAAGAAGTCAAATAGTTTACTTTTGCATCTTCATGGCAAAACCAGATCACCAGTGTCACAATTTGCTATAACCATGGGAGGCTTACCTCTTCAGTGCATGTTATTATAATGAACATTCCTCACTCTGAGTTTCGAAGTCTACAGTCTTCTCTGTTCCATACTGAAAAGGTCATGCATTAACTGCTCTGAACTTTTTAATAAATATCTATGCTAGATAATACTGAATTATATTAATTTATCAACAGAAATTTATGCAAGTATGAACTAACAGATTTTTTTGCCTTGATATGAGCATCCTTGTTAAAGTTTTCAGTAATGTTTCACATTTTGCCCATGGCCGCAGTGGGGCAGCACTTAGTGTTGTCACCTGACAGCAAGAGGTTCTCCAGTTTGATTTTCAGGTGGCAACTCAACACCATGAAAACACCATTGCTAATCAATCTTCAGACTGGTTACCCACTGCGGCAGCTCTAACTGGGAAAAACAGAAAGACATGGCTTTTATTCCACATGTTGCCCATATTATGACCACTATTGTTCTGTTTTTTAGAAATGGAATGCTGAGATTTACAGTGGAAGGAAATTAATATTGCCAGCAACAGGTATAGTATCTCAAAGTACAACAGTTATAAGGGCAAGAAGAGCAACCCTGATAAGGAGGCATCCTAGATGAACAAGATACAGTAAAGTGATTTGAGGTGTTTAAGCACTATGAATAGGGTAGTCACTAGGCACATGAAAACATTTCCATATACATACAGAATGACTTCAGTACTTTAACACCAGAGAATGTGGATTCTTTCAAATCAGCTGCCTACAGCTGCGCTTGGGCATTTTCAGATGATAAACGTGTAGTCCAGCAATATCGTATAAACTTCTGTTCAGTAAACTGCACTCTGTAAAACATGGGAATATCCCTGACTTGATCGATAACTATGTCAGCAAACCCTAATCATTTAAATTTAGTGACTGTGTAAAGTTTAGCCAAGGAAATGTTGATATGTGCTACATTGCAGACAGGGGTGCATAGGATTTTTCCTGCATGCCATATGTGGATGGTGAAGGTGTCATATAACAAGACAGTTGCCAGAGAAAGCCTTGTCTGATCAGTGCTCTCCATGTGAACTGTAGTTAGAGTTTAAACCACGCATATCAAAGCTTTGGCATGTTAAGCATACAAAAAAGAAAAAAGAAAGAAAGAAACTCCTGCTTCCTCATTCTGCATTGTTTAACATCATTATTATCCTCAGCTCCAAGGACACATCATCAGCATTTAAAATTAAAGAAGCATATGGTTCTTTTTAGAATGGCTGCAAGTTCAAAGCATTTCATATGAGCCTATCCAGGGGTAAAAGTAGACTTGCTTTCCAGGTACTGGTTTTGATCCCTTACAAGTGGACAGACAAAAAGGGAAAACAAAAAGGAAGTTACCACAGTGACTGATTATTGCATATTACCAGAACAAAATCACTTGCTGCAGTGGTGCAGCGGTAACGTTGTCACCTCACAGCAGGACGTTCTCCCGTTCGATTCTTGACTGGAGCACCTTCTGTGTGGAGTCTGCATGTCCTCCCTGTGGACGAGTGGCATTCAAAAGACATGCGTGAATGGGCGTACCTTTGTTGAAGGTTGGGCATCGAGCTGGCACCTCGGCACCATGAAAATCTACTGCCAATCATTAGCGGACCAGAGTTCCGCTGTGTTGACCCCTAACCAGTAAAAGCTGACAGAACAACAACCAGAACGGAATCACTTGGTTGTATAAATGCCTTCCCTCATGCAGGTCCGTGGAGAGCACAATAGTCATTAGCATATGCCTCACTAGAATTTAGCATGGCCACAGAGGCTGCCAATCACAATGCCACCTGTTTTCATGTTATGGCAATGTAGCAGTGCTGTCTTTGAATTAGAAATGGTCAACATGAGGTGTCCACATCATACTCAGCTTGCAATAACCTTTCTGAATTTGGCATAATGTTTTAGAAGTTCAAGTCAACATATTCTTTTAGAATTTTTCAAACTAGTGGGTACATATTTCCTCAGAATTTCATGGACATGAAATACACTTCATGTTGCTGAAAGAAAATTGCATAAAAGGAGTTGCATTTCCTGCAGTACATCAAGCTATTATAGAGATGTAGTGATAAGCATTTTTTTATTAAACATTGTGAGAAATGATATTGCTTTGACTCAAAAATATATAACATAGCAGAAGAAGCATTTCTTCTTTTCATGGAGCCCAAAGAGATTTCAGAATAAAATTTTTTTTTTCTAATTGCAGAAAAGTCTTATGAGAGAATTTTTGGAATATGCATTATTAAATGTTTTTTTGAGCCTTGCCTTGCTGTGTTCTATCACTATATACAGGAGTTTTGAGCTGAGGGGTTATCAATATTTCTAATAAAGAAACGCTATAATGATTTTGGTTTGTATATTCTTCCTTCATCTGTTCTAAGAAAGCAACTACAAAGTGCTTCATATACTCAAAATGGGATAGATTAACTTCTTCAACTTTTTTTAACCTGTCCTTATAATCGGTGACTCATCTGATGTAATATGTTGTATACAATTATGGAATGGAATAACCAACAGTGATATCCATACGTGAATCTGTGATGCATTTTCTTTCATTTTCATACAAGCTTATGATATGTCACTGTATATGAATGTTTTAGTTTGTTACCACATATACATCACTTATTGTACGTGTTTGTACACCACTTTTTTTATCTAGTGGCCCTCCAGGTGGTGTATTGAGCCTGTCTGCACAGGTATCACAATGGTACATGAGTACAGCATATGAGACCTATAAGACAATGCATAAGAATTGTGAGAGAGATTATATATGGACATTATTGTATTATTTCATTTCACATGATGTAGTGCCCTTTACCTTGGTACAATGAATGCACCAGGACAAACATTATCACCAGGAGGTGAATGAGCTCTGTTGCAATTATCTGTTTACTGCAGCAAGATATTTCTGTTAATATGAGGCCATATGTGTTGTAATTGTTAAGGACCTAGCTTTGTAACATATGAAGCACGGGGGTGTCCACTAAATGATTCATCTTTGCAACATATATATATATATATATATATATATATATATATATATATATAAAACATAGCAAAATGTGTGTTATTTTGTGACATCTTTCTATGATGGTTTTCAAATATGTCATTCTTGAGTGTAGTGCCCACTGGCTGTGGGGGTCTATATTATAACATCGAAGTCTTAAAACTTTGAATGTTATAATATTGAACCCTATGCACCGAACGATGAAAATAGCGAAGCTGCAGAATATCGAATACTTTCCTAGTGAAAGTATTCAGTAGGCCATTTCTGCAGCTTCGCTATTTACTCGACTGTGGAGCGAAGGTTACAGACTGGGTTAAGGTAAGTGCGCAAACAGATCGGGTTAAGGTGAATGTGTGATAGTTAGGGACCTTAGGGTTAGGGAGCAGGTAAGGTGAGTGCGCTATAGGGACCTTAGTGTTAGGGATCGAGTAAGGTGAGTGTGCAATAGGGAACGTAGGGTTCGGGAGCGGGTAAGGTGAGTGTGCGATAGGGACCTTAGGGTTAGAGCGCGGGTAAGGTGAGTGTGCGATACGGACTTTAGGGTTAGGGAGCAGGTAAGGTGAGTGTGCGATAGTTAGGGACCTTAGGGTTAGGGAGCGGGTAAGGTGAGTGCGTGGTAGTTACGAACCTTAGGGTTAAGGTTGGGTTAAGGTAAGTGGATAGTTAGTAGTGTATGTATGGTTTAGTGTATGGTTTTGTGAAGTGTATGTGTGTGGATTATTTATTTTGGTGTAATTGTGTTGTGTGTATGTTTGTTGGAACAGCAAATTTTTTTGACTAAAGTATCTGAAATAAGTAACACTCATTAAAAACAGGATATGGCTTTTATATATTCTCAGACTAAGTCATTTAGAATGGACATAGGTCTATCATGTAGAAGGAAGGGATAAATCCCTGTCTGTGGCCTAAATGACCTGATATGAGTCTCAGCTCAGATCCCAGAAGACCTGAGTAAAGGAGTGGAGGGGTGCAACTGTTAAGCCATCCTTTTGAACATATTAATATGCAGTTTTTTACATGCAATTGATATCCACATTTACACAAAACTACAGAAATCCCCAAGGGATGCTTTGCTGCTGCTTGTAGCAGCAAAGCAATAGCTCCTGTTGATATTGTGTTATTGGGGAATGACAATTACTGTGTCATTTGACCTATGTACCTTTAAGTTAGCATATTGTGTTCTTATTATGGCAGGAATACAAAGATATAGTGGTTGTACTGTCCCCTATGGGGCATTAAAACTGCTTTTCACACTGTAAAAGCTTGAGCTACACAGATTGATCATTTAAGGATTGTTCCCTGTCACTCTCAAGAAATAAATCATCCTTGGAGGCAGAGTTGAACCCCCTGATATGGATGATCAACAAAGTCAGAGTTATATTATTATATACGCAACATGTACACCCTCTGCCTATTAGCATCACTGTAGTGTAATTGCTGATCTTTGGCTTTTGATACCGTCCCACATTCTGGAATTATCAATAAGCTAATCAGTCCAACTGTAAATGCCTGTGTTATCCCCTGAATAGGAAAGTGACTAGCAGGTAGAACCCAATATAATATTATGGGATGTACAGTCTCCTTAAAAAGTATAGCTATGAGTATGTCCCCTAAGTATTGGTCCTGGGACCACTTCTCTTAGGTATTGACTTCTCTGATGTCAAGTGGGACATCAACAGCCTGTGGCTGACCATGTCTGCAGACAACTACAAATTTGGAGTTGTCAGTAACTCCCCATCCAACTAACATACACCAATAAATGGTGCCTAGAGCACACACTAAAACTAAATCCCAAGAAAGGCAGCAATTTGTCCTTTGGCAAAACTGGGCACCCATGTACCTACCAAAGAGGTGACACCACTTTGAAAGCCAACTCATTCATTAGGGACCTGAGCACTTTCACTGGCAATGAACTACTTTTACTACCACATATCCACTTTTGTTAGGAAATTCTTTTACCTAGCCAGACTAATCACCAGGGATTTTCTTCCAGATCTGAGGAAATTATGATCTTTGTCAAGCCCTCCCTCATCAGGCCCATAAGAGAATATACTGCCTACATTGGTATATGCATGTATAAGCATATGGCCCAGCTTGAAAGACTGTATTGTTTCTTTACTCACGGGTATGTCTTCCTTGAGGTACCCAGGCCATCTTTAGGTGTTGCTCTCTCTCTCTCTCTCTTGCTCATTATCACTAATTTCTGACTCCTACAGACTTTTGAGATGTGACTTCTGTCTAGCCTACAGCACTTCAAAGAATCCAGTCCTATGTGACCTCCTACACATCTATAAAACTAATAACTCTCTAAACATCAGCTTGGGAGACCTTAACTTGCACCAAAGCATAACTACATTCTGATGGTGAAACAGACATACAGGGTCTACTTCAGAAAGATGAAAACACAAACTCTCAAACGGTCACATGAGCGAATAATCAGAAACTCGAAATTGTTATTTTGGGATCACAGTACAGTAAAGATCAGAATATTTGCCCTTTTATCACTGCAGTGTGATCTCAGACTAGGAATATATATTTAGCAGGGGGTGTGGGGAGCACAGCCCCCCACAATACCAATTTCGAGGTTTTGATTATTCGCTCATGTGAGCGTTCTAGAGTTTGCATTTGATGTTTTATGACATAGACCCGATATACATCCTGGTTAATTCTTCTTTTATAAAATAGACTTTCTTTTCAATATAAAGCAACCTGGATGAATGGATGGCTAATCATAAATACACCCATGTTCTTTCCTCCCAAGCTGTCATTGGAAAGGATCTAAACTATGTAGCGCAAGAGGTAACTACAATATGGGATATTGTGGCTAAGCTGCTAATGATCCTCTTGATCAATAGCCTAGTATTAACCTATGAACCTATGAAACTATGAGACAGAAATGGGTTTCAGCTGTATTCCACACCTTCTGTGCATGACAATTTCTGTTACCTCAGTGCCTCACACACACACACACACACACACACACATATATATATATATATATATATATATATTCACTTTATAACCTCGAAATACTGAAATATCGAATTTCAGTATCTTGAGACTATAAAGCCAAAAAATCAAAAACCCAAAACTTTAAAAAACACGAAATTCCAAACACGAATGTTACATAAACAAAACACTACACCACACAAACACAAATACATCTACCTACCGACACTACAAAAAACCAAACCAACACACACAAACACAACAAAACTAACACGCACACAAAAAACTTGCTAAAAGCAGGGGGGCAAGCCCGCCTGCACCCCCCTATGTGAGGGGCTACGCCCCCCCATACTCCCCTACTTATATATATTAACTCTGAGGTCGCAGTAAACACACAAACACATAAAACTCACCACTACATACACTCACATACAGTATAATCCCTACCCAATACCCTTGCAAAAACTCTACTTACCTCAAACCCCAGTTAAATCCACAAACCGCACCGCACGTCACGTACGCGAACACATAGCAGTGAATGTGAAATTTCTGCATTCACTATTATGCAGTTTTGCGTATCTGCACTTTTGACTTTATAGTCTCGAAATACTGAAATTTGACATTTCAGTATTTTGAGATTATAAAGTGCAACCATACATATATGTGTGTGTGTGTGTGTGTGTGTGTGTGTGTGTGTCTATATATATATATATATATATATATATATATATATATATATATATATATATATATATATATATACATATATATATATTGATTTATTAACACTTGATTACCAGGAAAGTCCACCTGGGTAGAAGCCTGCTTTCATTGGAGTCCCGGGGAGAAAACCTCCAAATTATTACAAAACATTTTAAGAACAATAATTTTACACTCATAAAAATAAAATAAAAACATCTGCAGTTTAAATAATTATAACAAATTTGACATAATATAAAAACACTGGTTAAAAATCAGTGCAAAGTATATGACAATAATTTAATATTTAGAGAAATTTTCAACAGTTTGTAGAGAAATAAAAGTAAGTTAGTTTAGTACAGATAGGAATTGCAATATGAAGTGAGGGAAAAACAGGCTTATGGTATATTAAGAGAAAAAGTCAGGGAAGAGAATTAGATAACAGTAAAGAAATGTGAAAAAGGGAGAGTAAGGAGGTGTAAGGAATGCAAAGATACTTGTTCACATTTAGGAATGTAGTTTATCCTGGTTTTCTGCAAGAACAGAGACAGATTTTAGCAAAGGAAGTCTTTCAGAGTAATTTTGAAAGATGGGAGGGAGGGTAAAGATTGGATGGATACAGGTAAGGAGTTCCAGGCCTTTGCAACCTTGTATAAGTACAGACAATACCCAGCAGATTTGTTAGGTTTCTAGACAGCCAGGAATTTCTGCTCACTGGATTGCAATAACCGACTGGAAACAGTTGTGTAGAATGTTTTTAATGCTAGTCTGTCAGACGAATGCTGGATAATTTTATAGGTGGTTTGAAGCTGTGTATATGTTAATTGATGTGGCAGTTCTAACCAATTTAGGCTTTTTAGTGCTATACAGTGGTGGTTTCTGAAATGGGTATGTGTAGCCTGGAGGTTAGTAAGGATGGGAGCACCATAAAGAAGAGTGGGGCAGAGAGAAGAAGTGGCAAGTTTGTTTTAGTTGCTTTGGTGAGAAAGTTTTTGGCTCTGTAAAGCATCCCTAATTTTTGAAGGTTTTCTTATGCAATTTTGTATATGCAGGTCGAATGTAAGATTATCATCCACTAACACCCTAATAGTTTGCTATGAGAACTGATTTCAATGGTTGTATTATCAAGAGAGAGGACTTTAAATTTTGTTTTTTTTTTTTCATGAGAGAGATTGGGGGGGAAGTAGTAGTTTGGTCTTTTTTGGTTGGAGTGAGTTGTGAGTTACAAAGCTATTAAAGCCTCCTGAGTAAATTTTGGAAGTGTACCACATTGTAGATATGCAAATGAGAGTGTAATCATCTGCATATTGTATTAGGGTGGTCTGTTGTGTGGAAGTATAGAGGTTGTTGGTGAAAATGCTAAAGAGGAGAGGACCAAAGATAAAGGCTTGTGGTACACCAGTAGTAAATGAGAGGTAAGGAGAGGTCATGGAGTGCTATTTTACTAACTGATACCTATTGGACAGGTAGTTTTTGAATCACAGAAGGGTGGGCTGAGAGAGACCTAGTGAGGACATTTGAAGTAGGAGTTTGCAGTGATGAACTGTGCTGAAGGCTTTAGACAAGTCTAGAAATAAGGAAGAAACTAGCTTGCCATTATCTCTAGCTTTATTGACAGTATCTATATAGGTTAGAAGGGCAGTGCTGGTACTACGAGAAGGACTGAAGCCATGTTGTGTGGGGGATAGGAGTTCTTCATGCAGGAGATAGTCTAGAAATTGTTTTTGAATACACTTTTCAAGTATTTTGATGAAAGGAGATTGCTATAGGTCTAAAGTTATTACTGTCTGTTGAATTGCCTCCTTTGTGCAGAGGGATAATGTGTGACTTTTTCCAGAGAGAGGGAATGTGAGATTCCTGGACTGACCTATTTGTAAGGATTGAGACAAGATAAGCAATACTATTTGCTGCTATTTTTAGGTACTCACTTGGAAGGTCATCAGCTGAAGAAGAACACTGTTTAAGTTTGTTTAAGAGTAGGTTTATATAGGATGTGGATACAGGTTTAAAGGTGAAAGTGGATGTGATGATATGTGTCTGTTGAGCAGATTTGTGATTTAATGTTGAAGAATCCTTGGTTAGAGATGCTATACTATATAAAAAATAAGAGTTGAATTGGGTTCCATTTACAATTGGTGAGTTATCAGGAGAGGATATGGGGTTGAAATTTTGGCTGTGATGTAAGATTTCTTTAATGGATGTCCAAAATTTTAGGGCTGTGTTTAATATTATTGTGAGAGTTATTATAGTATAGTTTTTTTTGTCTTCATTTATTTGCTTTTTAGTACGATTGCAAAGCATTCTGAAGTTTTTAAGATATTGAAGTGTTTTATATTTTTGCCACTCTTTCCATGCTTTTTTCTCTATCCTGCATTAGCATTCTACTCTTTTTAGATAGCCAAATTGCATTATTTGTTTTCGGTTTCTTCCTTCTGAGATGTACAAGGCTATTTAGGATATTAAGAAAAGTTGTATTGAACTGAATTACAGCATTGTCTAAGGAAAGGATTTTTAGAAAGTTTCAGTTAATAGCTGATAGTGTAGTAATGAGCATTTCTGTTTAAACCTGGAAAAGTTATGTGTTGTTTTATAAATATGCTGTTTAACTGGATGTATGTGATGTCTAGATGTATAGATTGGGAAATGTTCACTGAGAAAGTCTGACATTGTACTTGTGATGGAGTACTTGCTAGGATCTGATACTAGAATTCAGTCTAATAGAGAATTTGATGCTTTGCTATAATGTGTGGGTATATTAATTAGTTGTGTGAAACCATTTAAGTTCACGCTAGATGTAGGGGAGTTAGAGTTTATGTCCAACCAATTGACACCTACATACACAATGTATTTATTTATTTTACATTTGTTTAGTGGGAAAGTCCAGCTGGATGTGTGTCCTTTTTTCAGTGGAGGCCTGGGGAGATAAGCTCCAAAAAATGTAAAGTACTTCATATTGACAAAAGACAATTGAACAGTGTTAGACATTGCAACTATAGCTATAACACCAAGTTACAACTTATAGTTATGTACAAAGTATTAAATATGCAGAGATATCTAGTTTGGCAGTTGATATATAAATATAATTGTGTGAAGAGCATTCAGCTCTTAGCTTCAAGAACTAGTCATAAATTAGTTAAATTAGTTAAGCAAGGGTTAGAAGGTGTATTAGTAAACAAGAGTGGTATGTGAACGTTGTCTATTCTGGGAGGCTACAGAGACAGAGCCAAGAGTTTACAAGGTGCCTTTTTAGGAGTGTTTTAAATTGTTTAGATGAGGGAATCATCACTAGTGAGTTTGGCAGGGTGTTCCAGAGCTTTGAAGTGTAGTTGGAAAAAAGAGATTCTCCTGCTGAGTTTTTTGCTTTAGTAACTGGTAGCAGAAGTTTATTGTTACAGCAAAGGGATCTTGAAGTGGAGTATGGCTGAATGAGGTCTTTGAGGGCTGGGGTCGTATTTGGGTGGTGGAGAATTTTTATGGGCTAAGGTTAGCTGATTAAAATGTAGGAGTTGAGGGAGTTTGAGCCAATCGAGATGTTTGAGGGATAAGCAATGATGTGCTTTGTAAGATGCACTGGTGGCAAATTTAGAGATTTTATTGTAACAGGTTTCCGGTTTGGCAAGGTCAGTTTTACTGAGGTTGGATAGGACCGGGAATACATAAAGGAGTGTTGATAGCAGGTGGGTTCTGGCAATGGTTAGTTTTGTGCTATTTGTTAGAAATTGCTTGTTTTTATATAGGAGGCCAAGTTTTTTATCTACTTTTTTGATGGTTTGGTCTATATTGAAATCAAATTTCAAGTTATTGTCATTTGGTATGGTTAATTGGAGTGATCAAGGTTTTGTTTTTGGAATAAATGTGGAAGGTTGGGGGGGTAGTCCTAGTGGGGCAGAAGAGGAGGAGATTGGTTTTATTGGGATTTAGTATAAGCTGGGAGTTGGTTAGGCAGGTTTCTACAGACAGGAAGGAGTTTTGGGTTATGGTTTGTAGGATGTTAAGGGAAGAGGCTGAGCAGATCAGGGTTGGGTTGTCCGCATATTGAATTATGGTGGCATGTGGGGTGGCAGAGTGAAGCTGGTTGGTAAAGAGGGAGAATAGAAGGGGTCCAAGTATGGAGCCTTGGGGGACCCCTAAGTTGACTGGGAGTAGGTATAAGAGGGATTATTGTTATCGGACTGCTTGATGACAGTCGGGTAAGTAGCTTTGGAACCATGTAATAGCAGTATGGGTGAGATTAAAGGAGGAAAGGATCCTAATGAGCATCTTGTGGTTGACCATGTCAAAGGCCTTTGACAGGTCAAGGAATAAGGCTGGTACAAATTGGGCATTGTTTCTGTGTTGGTTAACTATGTTAGTAAAGGACAGTAGGGCTGCTGTTTTGCTATGAGCAGGATGAAAACTATGCTGGGTGTGGGATAGAAGATTATGTGACAGGAGGTATTCCATGAGTTGAGTGTGTACTACTCTTTCGATGACTTTGGACAGGGCTGAAAGAATAGCAATGGGGTGGTAGTTTGTAAGTTTGCAAGAGGTTCCTCCTTTGTGAAGGGGTAGAATGTGAGAGATTTTCCAGATAGTGGGAATGTATACTTCAGCTATCGATCTATTTATGAGTATGGCTACTGGATGGGAGATAGCTTCTGCTGCGATTTTCAGAAATTCTGGGGGGAGGTTATCAACTGCTAGAGTGGTGGGTTTTAGTTTTTCAGCAATTTTTTGATATAATTGGTGGGGTTTTGTGGAGGTAAGTCATAATAATCTTTGCGGGGGTGGGCTTGGTCTTATTGAAGTTATTGGCTAGAATTTGGATGGATTCGGTAAAGAAAGTGTTGAACTGGCTGGCTACACTTTCATAGTTATTAGTTGTTTTTGGTACAGGAGAAGTAACTTTACCTGGGTGTAATAAGTTATTTACTTTAGCCCAGAACTTTTGCGGGTTCCTATGATGCTTGGTTTGGATATTTTGGTAGAAGCTGGATTTGTCTGTTTTAATTAGTTTTTCGGTTTTATTTTGAAGTTCAAGGAAATGTTGCTTAGTAGAACTGGTTTTGTCCTTGTGAAACTGTAACCAGGCTTTTTCTCGAGCTTTGAGTAGGAATCTGGTTTCTTTGCTTAACCAGGGTGCATAATTGGCTTTGACTCTAATGTTTCTAGTTGGAGTGTGAGTGTTGAGGATATCAAGAAAGGTGTTGTTAAAAGAGAGTACTACTCCGTCTAGATGCATTTGTTTGAGATGATCCCAATAGCAATTTTTTTAGGGCTGAGATAACATTTTTAGGATTATTTTTTTTTTTTTTGTTCCTGATAGTTCAAAAGATGGTTTGTTGTGTTCGATGACTGCGTACTCTAAGGAGAAAGGTCGGGGAGTGGTCGCTCAGGTTTTCAGCTAGACAACCTGAGTGGGATGATAGGTGAGGAGAGTTAACTAGAATCCAGTCTAGTATGGAGTTGTGTTTAGAGGTTTTGTTGGTCCAGGTTGGAGTTGTTATTCCTTTGTAAATCCATACAGGTTAATGTGGGTTGTTGGAGTTGTAGACGAGCATAGTAGCCAATCAGTATTAAAGTCCCCCATGATGATGGTCTCCTGGGGGGAGGGATGAGGAACACCACTGTAGTAGGTTTTCAGTTCTGGAAATGTTATTGCCTGGTGGTGTGTATCCACCTATAATGTTAAGGTGTTTGTTGGAGTTAATAGTTCATTTAGCTAGAATTAATTTAGCTTTTGCCATAGAGGAGTCAAAGAGGTTAAGTGAGAGGTGGTCTTTGTATAAGATAGCTACACCTCCCTCTTTTTTGTTTATTCTGTCTTTTCGTAAGACATTGTAGCCTGGGGGTGTGATTTCATTACTGTTAATATTTGGTTTTAGCAAGTTTTCTGTTATGTAGTTTTTTTTGCTTCGGTGATGCACATACTATATTATGTATGTATAATTTAAGACTACGAAACTAGGTTTATAATTTCTGTAGCTCTAAATTACATTTATTTACTAATCTGTCTATTGATTGAAATGTATTTATTTATTTATAATATCTTACCAAGGTATGTGGGCAGCCCCTTAGGCCCTTTTCTGTCAAGACCAGTGCTCACACTAGAGCAAAATTTACAAAGTTTTGCAACACTACACTGAAACTGATATTGCAAAGTTATACAGTTGTATGATTGTTGTACATAAATGCATATCTGTATATGTATCCTTATCTGGCTATTTATTTATCTATCCATCCATATATGTAACTATAATTTATATATGTTATTATTTACATATATGATACTTATTTAACCACAATTCAGTTTATCAAACCTATGTTTATTTTGGCAGCTGGGAAGTTATTAATGTTTCCTCTTTACTTTTTAGCAGTACGATTTATACATGAAAAAAACAGTAAGGGCAGAATAAGGGAACCTGTTTTATTCTTAATTTTTCAGAAAAACATAAGTTATGCACATAAAATAGCACCAATTTTGTATACTATAAGATGCTGAACATTTGTATTGACAGTTCCCTGTTATCATGTTCTTTTTCTAAATTATTCGCCTCAACTGATTAAGAAATGTGGATATGCGGTGGGAAATTATTTTTTTTTTTGTTCATCATCAGAAATTTGAATATTAATAAATCTGGAACTCTTGTTATAGAAAGTTGCATGCTGAACATCTTTAACACTTGGAGTATCAATTTATCTTGTTTTGCTTTAATTGCCATTGTTTTTGTTTGTCAAGCTGCTTACATATAAAGCAACTATGAAATAAAAAAACAGTCATTTTGTCGGCTTCTATTCTGAATATCATCATGCTTACGGTTCAGATATATCAACTTTAATGATTATGTTATGAGATTTTGAAAATGGCAGGTGCTGCTCTAGCTGTAACTGCAAATATTTAAGTGAGTTCCAGGACATAATAGTGCTGGCAGAGGAATGGCATTTTTGATAATGCTGCTAAAGTGATTATACAATTTTGTACTTAGGCTAACAAAGTATAAATATAATATATCTTAACATCAGGACAGCATAAAAACAGTACTGCAGAATTTAAGAAAGATATGATGTGCACATAATCTGTGGAGCCAAGGATATTCCTAAAGAATCATAAAGTTGGAATCTAACATTGCTTTACTAAACAACAACTGTTGTCTCTTTTCAGTGCAGTACTAGCAATGCCAAAGTTCTTGCCTTCCTTTTTGAGAACGAAATATTGCTCACCTCCAAAATTGAATAGAACATTACATGACATTCCCAAACTAAGAAAACAAAGATGGAAGAAAAATAGGTTTGGAGTCCATCTCACCTAGAGTCTTTGTGAACTTGAGCTAAAGTAAAAGGCTTCCTGTGAGGAATGATACTGTAGCTAGTGCCACTGGTGTTCTAGTGAAGCAACAAATCTACAAGAGCCAGATAGTCACAGGGTAAATGAAACAGTAAAGTTAGATACCTGGAATGGCCTGGAAGTGATGTAAGGTACAAAAGATGAGTCTTCAGCATTGCAGTACATTAACAGGTCCGTGCTGCACCCACTATTGATTTCTTGGTATCAAAATTAGTTATGGCACCATTAAGGACAGTGGTTGGCACTGTTTATTGTGTGTTCTATTTTTGCAGACCTTAGTTTTTCTCTTAGGTATCAAAATAACACCAAATACAACATAGTCTGATAAAGTAGAAAATTAGAGATTGCAATGCAGGACATTAAGGCAATAGCATCTGAAGATGTGAAGAAGGGCAAACTTTTATGTAGTCTAAAAACGTATCAGGAAAAAAACGATGAATGTAGTCCTGGGAAGACATAATAAAAGAAGTAATGGATTTACAGGAGACCTTAAGGAAAATAGAAGTAAAGTAATAAGACAACAAATCTGGAAGAATACACAAATGTTTCACTTGCCAGAAATATGGGACAGTGATTTTTTTCTCGGATGCTTCCTATTATAAAGTTGTTTTGAAGTTGAAGGTCATTTTACAAGAAGTGGCAGCAGTTTTTTTACCTTTCCATTTTCATATGTCATACAGAACAGCTTCAGTGCTACCCACACTCCACCTTGTCATTAAGTTCCATAGAGCACAAGGCAGAGGAGTTTGTATATAAATGGATGTTTATGATCGATGATGGCTTAATGCTGAGTATTAGCAAACTAGTCTTTTGGTGTGCGTCATATATAGACTTTTACACCCTTAAGAAAACTATGAAAAGAATGTGCAGTCATTATTTGCATGTCCTGCAAAACCAACACTTCCACATTATGTGGAAAATGTGACCTTGATATTAGTCTTAGTTAATGAAGTTGAAATGCAGCTTAACATATAGTGTGTTTTCAAGACTAATTTAGCTCCTCCCACCCAAACCCATGCTCTTTGTAGGAACATACGAACAAACTAGGGAAGTGATCATGAGGTCCATAAGATGCCTAGCCATACACATCTCATTCCCACCAGTACAGCTCAACTGCAATGACTTTTAAACAAGCAAACTTAAAACCTCTTGTCTTCCTATTTAAGCACTAAACATTGTTCACTTCCCAAATCAAACAGGACATTACAGGATAATCCTTGTATAAATCTGTGTCAATCCATCCAGTCATCAAGACTAGCCTTAACTCATTTAACCGTATATTGCCTTTTTGTTTTCTCCCAGTTAGTACCCACAGCTTCGTATGGCATCCAGACATTTTGGGGGTCTGTCTTCCTCAGCTTAGTGAGTCAGCAATTAATAATATGCAGTATTAGAAAGTGCAAGATGTAATTAACAAAATGATACTAAGATTATTAATTTTGGTTGTTCTGCAGTGGTGAAATTAACCACAGATGTCTGCTTATTATTTATGCTATCATATTTATATTCATATTTTCATAACTGAGAGACCTACCCATTATTGATGGGCATGGTATGAAATGCCCTAGTGTTATTACAAAATACCTTGTCAATGTGCAATTACAGTATGGTCTACTGGAGACATTGGTAGTTATTTGATAGTAATTATGAATATTTCTGTATGTACTTAATATTTTTAAAACTGGGTGACTAATAAACTATTGCATGGTATCACATGAAATCTTAAATGATGTTGAAAGAATCTGTCAGTGATACCTGCACTCTATGTTACACATCATGAGATATATTCTGGGTTATTTATATTGTTAATTACACAAATAAATATCATATTTCATATTTCTGTAAATATCTCAGAAAGCATGAATACAGAAAGAAACTTTTAGCTGTCATGTGAAAGCTTATGTCTGGCTAACAAGAGTAAGTTGATAAAATGCATCTAGGCCATGCAGTTTCCAAGAAACGATAATCTGTGAAACAACAGAAAAAAATATCATTCTTTGTATGCATAAACATAATATATTATAGCATGATTTTACTGACTACTAAAAATGTAAAGAAGACTTTTTACTGATAGTGTTGCTGTTTGTAATGGCTTTTATTGTTCACAAAATATTACCTTAAAAATCACTGGTTATGTCCCTGCTTTAACCCCGACTGAAACCATATCTTCCACAATTTCCACTTCTCTTCTCTCTTCCTCTCCTTTTATCTTCTATTTACTTCTAAGTGATATTCCTCCACTATATAAGGGTTACCTCTCAAATATCCTTTTCCTCCAAATGGTAACATTTCTGACTGCTGACAGTTTATAAAAGTAACTAATCTACTTACTCCTTGTCTATTAATGTATTTTCTATTCTTTCTTTTACTTTCTTTTACATCTTAATATGTTAAATAATGTTAAATAAGCTGTGCATTTTTATTTCAAGAATGTTGTATCCTATAATATAATACCATATACTGTCTATTCCCTCCTTATTTTTATTCTGCTATTTTTTGCATACTATGTAATTGTTTTATGTCTATGTGGAGCTTTTCTCCCCGGGCCTCTGCTGAAAATGGAAATATATCTAGTTAGACTAGCCCGGTTAACAAATGTAAAATAAATAAAATAAATAAATATTTCTGGTTCTTTGTGTTTTGCTTTTTAAGCTGATTCTCAAAAAAACGCTTTGGAAAGTAAGGATGTGCATAAGCTGCTAGAAGCGTGACATTCCACCCCTCATAGGTGTTTGGTAACCAAAATAGCACTTTGTTTAACCTGCAATGGTGAAATATTCCATAGTCCAGAAATACATTGAGTTAGAAATCTATCTCTCCAACCTGTCTAGTTTATTTATTGGTGGAGATTTAAGTCCTCAGTGCAGCTGTTTGTGGAAACACTGGTTTTGTGAAGAAATAGGAGGTCAAATATGACTGTGACCATTATGGCTCAAATACTGAGACACAGGTAACATCCCAGCATCTTGTACACTACTGATTATAAGGAGAGTCATGCTAATCTATCTAATCTGTAATAATTTTATCTTCCTAAAGAGGAGTATCGTTTATAATATATGAGGTTGGAATAGCCTGTCAGCTAAAAACTAATATACTTTACTTTTTTCCATTAAGTTTGAAACTGTTTTTGATACACCATGTATGTAAATATACCATCCTTGCAGGAGTTGTTTTGTATCAGGAAATGAGTGGATAACAGTGCTCTGTTTGCAGTCATCAGCAGACTTGATATATTAGCTTGGATGTCTGCACAATAAATACCAACCAAGTGAGGTTCCAGAACTGATCTCTGTGGCACACCACTAGTTGCAAATTTACAATCAGAGAGAGAACTAGCAACTTTCACAACTTGGGATCAGTTGGATATCCAGTTTTCACTCCAGTGGATAATGTAGGGGTTTACATTAAGCTTGCCTATTTTTTTCAATAACACCAGCATAGGTGATTGTGGTAAAGGCCTTGGCCAGGTCAATATAAGCAGTGTGCAAAGAATGGCCACTATTCACAGCCCTTGTAACTTTTTTAAAGACACTTATTAGGTTCAGGAAACATTACCTGTCCCTTACAAAACCAAACTGGTTGACATCTAGATAAAATAAGATGCCTGTGTCTGCATAACTGAGTTTTGATTTGATATGTTTCACGGCTTTGCATATAAAGCTGGTGAGAGTAATGGGACTATAATTATCAGGACGGTAGATGGGCCACAATGTGTGGTGGGATTCACAGTGGCTTTTTTCAGGTATCAGGAACAAACCTTGTAGACAGACTGAGGCTAAACATTTTCAGTAGAGGCTCAGATATTGTGCATCTGGCATCAATGAGAATGCGGTCTAGTATGTTGTCTGATACCATGGAATTTTGTTTAGCCTTTAAAAGGCATTCTAAGACTTGTTCCAAGGTGATTACAGGAGAAATTAAATTCGCAGGGATGGTGGGGGCAACATTAGGGATAAGAGGAATAAAGTTAGCATTAAATTTGTCTGTTGATACATTAGCTATATTGCTACGGTCAGAATGGGTGCTATTATTAGGAATGAGTTCAGTGCAGTTTTGGACATTATTCCCTTATGTTATGGCATAACTGAAGAAGGATTTGTGGTTTTCTTTGGAATTTGTTGCAACCTTAAATGCATGCTCTGCTTTGTCTTTTCAAATAGTGTTTTTTAACTTCCTTGCTGGCATGTTTCATTGTAGATTTGAGATAAGGAGTTGGGGATTTCTTGCAACGTGTCATTATTTTAATTCGTTTTTGTACAGTTTATTAATAT
Organism: Protopterus annectens; assembly: GCF_019279795.1. Taxonomy (NCBI): domain Eukaryota; kingdom Metazoa; phylum Chordata; order Ceratodontiformes; family Protopteridae; genus Protopterus; species Protopterus annectens. The sequence continues at coordinate 178,654,060 of NC_056729.1, read as the reverse complement.
GGGAGGTCCATAGAAGATGTTTATTCTTTAATTTACAGTTTTATTTAGAATTAATAGAAACTGACTTTTCTATACGACTGATCAGTTGCTGAAAAAAGTTAGATGTAAATGCAGCAGCCCTCCCAGTTAGGTCCATTTGCAAGGGATTTTTGGGAATTTGCATAGGTCTACAAGCTGAAGTAGGTTTACCTTGGAGAAGTAATTAAATATGGCCTTATTTGGTGGTACAGCTAAACCTGACAGAGAAGATGACTGATTTTTAGTCAAACTCAACCAGGTATTAGGAGATGCAGGGTGGAGTACAGCCAGGGGTAACTTGGTATGGACCAGGTCAGGAATATTAGAGCCTCTAGTGGGTAGTTTAACAATTTGCTCCAGGGCATTGGTATTAATGAAGTATAGGAAATGTTGAGTGTAACTATTTTTAGAAGTGTTGTGTGCCAATCAATGTTTAGGTAGTTGAAGTCCCCTAGAAAGAAGGTAGTTGGTTTGATATTTACTGGCACTGTGTAATTTCTGTGATATATGGGTGATATTGGTGGAGATCTGTAACTAGCAATGAAGAAATGGTTGGATTTATTAAAGGTGATTTGGATCTTCAAGAGCACCAAGTTAGGGTTGTAGGTAATTTGATGTGAAGTAATGGTGTTTTGAACAAATATAGATTCTCACCTGCAGTTCCCTGAGGATCTAAAGGTATAATCAGTGCCAAATCCAGGTACAGAGGACTATCACTGCACTAAAACCCTGTCTTAGTAGCGATACAAATATGAATATGTCTGAGTTGTAGGAGGGCCACAAGTTCTGGCATCTTTCTTTTTAAAACTCCTAGCATTGATGTTGTCCGCATTTCAATCTGAATTTTCTATGTAGGAAGGTCCACTAGGGGGCTTCCTTAAAAATACACTAACACTATGAGTGCAGCAAAGGCTTTAGCTTATCTACAGAAGTCCTATCATGACAGGTGCAAGAACTCCTTGTCAAAAGAAGTCTTGTCTACCATATTATCCCAGGTTGAATCATACTGGATCTCCTTAGAATGGTGCTGACTACTTATTCATTTATTAAAGCCAATTATCAGAGCATCATTGTTGCTGAAGTCAATATACTACTTAAGATAAGTGTGTTTTCTGTCTGTCTACTTCTCTTTATGGAGCACCTCAGGTCATTCACTCCTACATGGGTCATAACTAGGTCATAGTTATATTTATCTGGCTTAAGAGACTTGGACCCTAGTAACATCACAGATGCTGACACTGGACACCATGTTCTTGTCCAGTCTAGTGAATATGGAGTCTGTATACCTAAGTATAGAGTCACCTATGGAAAAAACATTTACCTTTATGATGGGACGGTGGACTTAGTGGGTCCTATGGCCTTAGGTTTGTTTTCCTGATGACTCTTAGGTGAGTTTTATGGATTTGCAGTATGTCTGAGTGAAGAAGGAGGAGGTGTTGCCATGTGTGCTGAAGGCTGATATATTTTGTAATGAGTTCTAGGATGCTTTGGCAATTGTTTCTTCACAGTCTCAGTATATGTTATGGGTTTAGTATTGTGCTGTTGTGTTGCTTTTGAGGTATGATACTTACCAATAGTGGGCTGATGCAAGAGGATTGCATTTATATTTCTTAAATATTTACATCTCTGGTAGGTACTGCTGTCAACTGGTAGAAGTAGGCAACAGACGGTTAACATAAGACATTTTCTACACTGTCATAGAATATGTAATGCAATCAGACTGAGCACAGATGGTGTGAGAGTAAACTGCTGAGCCATGTCACCAGAGGGTGGTAAACTGGTTCTTGAGTAATACTCAGAGGTTGGAGGGAAACTGCTACAGTAGACCCAGAATATTTATGGATGTAATATTCATGGATTTATTCTGAAGTTATGTTAGGTGGTAGCTAATCCAGCCATACATTTTGGAAAGACAGAATTTGGTTTGTTAAGAATGTTGAATAATGGTGACTCACCTACTGACTATGACTGGAGCTGGCTTCACCAAAGCTGGGAATTAATGTTTCTCTGCTTCTGGTGAGAGAAGGAGCTTAGTGTATGGGTGTTCACTGGAAAACACTAGACAGTCAGTCTGAAGAATGTTACATGCCTAGCCAATAATGACTAAAGGTGAGAATCAAACCTTGCACCTTGTGTCTGTGAGGTAACACCTTAACCATTATTCTGGCATCAAAGTTTATTGTGTGTGTGTGTGTGTGTGTGTGTGTGTGTGTGTGTGTGTGTGTGTGTGTGTGTGTGTGTGTGTGTGTGTGTGTGTGTGTGTGTGTGTGTGTGTGTGTGTGTGTGTGTGTGTGTGTGTGTGTGAGAGAGAGACAGTTCTTTGTTCTGTTTCTACCAGCTGTCTCCATTAATATCAATGGCACATACACCATTTATCAGAAAAAAAGGTATTACCTGTTACAAAAGCTATGACATAATTATTTTTTGTCTATGAGAAACACACCTAATTAAAAAACAAGTCATGTGTATTCAGCCATGTAATCCTCTTGATACAGTTACAGTAATCTTACCAGAAGGAAAACCATTGCTTCTATTTTATTCATACGTTCCTATAACTCTACCTTGATAGTACTGTCAGTGGCACATTATATAACATACTCACCTTTGTTACTAGAAGAACAGAGAGCTGTGGGTTCTTTTCCTGCTGGAGCTGCCTGGATTCCTGGCACTGTAGTTACTATTAGGAGGTTTTCTACTTCAGATAAGACTCTAACCTGAGGTCCCAGCACCATGAATTGATGGTTGTTCACGTGAATGAAAGAGATCTCCCTAGCAACCTCATACCAAGCAAGAAAACAGTGCTTAAGCCATACAAATTGCAGCAACCAATAACCAGCCAAAAAAAGTTTTGCCAGGCTCGACTCCGGATAATCCAAATTTAACTTTATAATAAAAACATTTTTTTTTTGCATTCATAGCAGTTTATTTCCTTTGTACAAATAAGCACTGTACAAGATGTTACAAGACCATAGTCAACAAGTGTGACCACCAACCAGGGACCACAGCTTAAATAAACAGTTCATTCAGGACCCCAGATCCCATTTCATGACTACCTTCATAGGGTCTATTTCTCTGCTCTTTGGCAAAACACATGTTCTGAAGAAACTTGGGATCAATACCTTTCAAAATTTGTATCGATAAGATTTTGTTTTTTTGATGCTATTTCTGTGCCATTTATGATATTGATTGTGTGTTATGTGATTCTTAGACTTCGCTATTTTCACTCAAGCACAACATTAATAAATTTCCTGGTACCACATCACTCCTTAAACATGTGAATAAATCAAGATTATAAAACAACTACATAAAAGAAATTAAACACCTCCCTGGCATCTATCAAAAAGAGTATAGGAAGTTCCATGATGCCCTGGCCAAATTTACCCTAGTTGTAGAAATAACACCTGAGGTCTCCCTTGAAAAGAGGCCTCCAGCCTTCTGGGACTAACCCCACTGACAATAAATAAATAACTAATTAATGAAGATAATGAGACTATAGGTAAGATATTTCTTCTTATTCAGTAAGTATCACTGTTGATATTGGATTCGGTACCAGCAACATTTCTGCATATGCGGAATTATCATGAGCTGAATGAGATGGCTTGCTACATCTGGACACATCAAATGTCCTCTTACATGAGCTGTCTCTCATCTTTCCTGGACAGAAAATCTCAATATGCATGCCATTTGTATTGACTAAACCAGTGTACATTGTTGCCACATTTCATTGGAAGAGAACATCTAATATATTTATGAAGGGGGCGCAAAGAATAAGAAAAATAATTTGCCTGGGGATTCATAAGTAATGTGTCTGTGATTGCAGCCAAGCTGTCATCATTTACATTATGAACTTGATGATACCCTAGGCCTATTATCTATGCATGTGATCAGGCCAGTGTCTACAACAAGGGGCTGCTAGATCATGGTAAACATTGGTAGTGCACAAAGACCCCTAGTAGTCAATGAATATACATGTGCACAGATGTAGAATGTTGATGCAATTAATGGCAACAAATATATATCTATGTATCTATATGTCTATATTTATCTCTCTCTCTCTCTCTCTATATATATATATATATATATATATATATATATATATATATATATATATATATATACATATACAGAGAAAAACATGTGCAATGGAAGGTAAATATATATACAGAGAGAGAGAGAGAGAGATATGTGCAATGGAAGCTAAACTACAACTGGTGGCTTAGGGGTGAAGTGAGGCTACACAGAACCCACAGAGATGAACAGCATAATGCACAAAGGTAGCTGTGAAACCAAACTATAGTCAGAAAAGCAGAGAAGAGTAGGCACAATGACAATGCATAAATTCCAAAGAAAGTGAAACCTAGACTTGGAAGCAGGGATACAATAAAGTAACATGATGTACCAAGTAGAGGCAATATTAAGTACCAGTCCAACACAGGTGCAGGTAAAATCCACAAAACTTTAATAAAAACAAAAAGTAAAAGAGAAAGTGCTTTCACGGTATATTCCTACCGCTTCTTCAGACTGAATACTAAAGAACACTAGAGTCATTTAAATAGCACATCAAAAAAACAATCAGCACATCAATTAAGCATACAATGATTAAAGTGCCAGTACATAAAAACACAAACTTATATACCAGTATCAATGTTTCAAAGGTCTGGCTTTCAAAAAAGGTTTAAGAGAGACTACCTCATTTAAACCACGTGCTTTATCAGCATTTAAAGATAGAATCCACTTCTGTTCAGCAGATTCAGTCTGGTTCCTAATGTCCCCTCTCTTAAACTGTCTGAAATGATCTGAAGCACTAAGAATCTAAAATGATGATCTGTCCCATAATTAATGGCATGCTTAGCTAGAGCATTAGTTTCTTTTCTATTTTTGATGTCTCTTTGATGTTCTAAAATTCTATCTTTTAGCTGCCTATTGCTCATCCCAACATAAAAAGCATGACATTTAATACAATAACTAAAGTAAACTATATTAAGATGTCCTGTAATCAGCATAAAAATCTGTCTCCAATTTAAAATTCATATCAGGATGTACATATTTGCAACCCATATGAATGAACTTGCATGCGGTACAATTTCTACACTGAAAAGTCCCTTTCCTGTCTGATATCTTCTCCTTATTACAGAGAGAGGTATTATAGCATAAGAGGCTTTTCAGTGACTTGTTGTTCTTAAAAGAAAAATGTGAAACTGTGTCTGTAACATCTTTTAGTTCATCCATGGTGCCAAGTATAGCCCAATTCCTCGTAATAATGTCACAAACACCCTGTACATCCGAAGAATATGTTAGAGGAAATCTAATCACCTCTTGTCTATCTTTAACCTCAGTGGTTTTGGTAATAGCTCTATCTGCATAATAGGGTCTACATTAACCCTCGCTCTCTTTAAAGGCTTCTTTAATACACTCATTGAGATCTGCATCTTTATACCCTCTGTTAAGAAACTCCATTTTTAGGGACTCTAATGCTGCTACCAGTAGTTCGTCATCATTATGAAGCCTCATAGTTCTATATACTTGCCCCTTAATGACATTTTGAGTGACATGTCTCGGATGCATACTGCTTCTATGCAACAGGTTATTTTTCCTAGTAGGTTTCCTATAAATAGTTGTGACCATATGTGTTAGTTCTGCTTTCTTGAACTTGATGTCAAGAAATTCAATTTCATCACATGAAAATTTATACATAAATCTTAAAAAAACAGTTGATTGTTGCAAGTAATCTATAAAATCTACCAGACATACTGCTGTCCCTTTCCATAGCAGAAAGACATCATTCACAAATCTAGAATACCACAAAATGTGATCAGAAAAGCCATCAGCTTGTAATAGTACATCCCTCTCCCATTGTACTAGTACCAGGTTGGCGTAGCTGTTGGCACAAGCTGTGCCCATAACTATGCCAACCTTCTGTGCAAAAAATTGTTCTTCAAATAGAAACACATTGTTCTCTAATACAAGTTCTAATAGTGCACACAATAATTGAGTTTTAGCAGTGGAAAAACAACAATTGGTACACATAAACTTCCTGATATTTTCTATGTCCTATTGATTAGGAATCACTGTAAAAAGTGATTATATATCCATCGTCACTAGGAGATATTCAGTATACAGGTTGGAACTAACCACATACAGCTTCTGCAAAAAGCTATTAGTGTCTTTCAAAACCATCTCACATGTATCAAGTAAGGGATGCAGGTTTTTTTCAATAAAAATTGAAAGTGGCTCAGTCACCCATGATGTACCAACCTGCAACAGTCCTGACTAAATCAGTATGTTAACAGATGACCTGTACTTTACTGTTGTGACTGTTACTAAAAATGGAATATATGATACCCTGATGGAAGTAGATCCATCAATTCAGTTCAAATGCTAGTTTATCCAGCATTTACTGGCAAGATGAGCCACTGCAGCAGTTACAGTAAAAGAGATCATGAAACACACATATCAGGAAAATGTAGTAAATCTCAAGACTGAAGGCAAGAAAAAGGTAAGTCTCAAGAGAAGAGAACCCATGACTTTCCCACTGCATGATTCCATAGCACTGCATTAGTAAGGTGAGCCGCTGTTACAGTTGGAATGAAAGCAGCTATAAAACCCACATATCAGGGAAATGCAGCACATGAGCAGACTGCAAACCTAACAGCTGTAAAGCAACAACATACAACCCACAGGGTATTTGAAAGCCCCGACCAGTGCATTGACACAATAAGAAGAAATGCTTGAGTACATCTAGCCATTGAAAGAGTTCACATGAGAGCAGTAGGAGCACTTTATTCTAAATTGGTAAATGCAGTGAGGTGTAGCTCATCTGTGTGGATGATTAGCATGTGCCAAGCATGTGTCTACCATTTTACCATAGGATATGGAGCGTCATTTCTCTGTGGTCATATATGGCTATCTGCATTGCACTCTGTCAACTGTCACACAATGTATGACCACAAAAAGATGATTTTGAATTATATGCCCATTTTTAGAATGTGTGTGGCGTGTCTGTTTTTTACCATATTTAGGTTGGAAATAGTTAAGTAGGACAAACAGACAGACATTAAAAAGGGAAAGAAATAAGAAACAGAGCAAGGTATGTAAATACAGAATAAGTAGGACACAGTGTGATAGGAGCCTATATCACCCAGTTTCCTAGTTTAAAAATGACTGATGTTTTCCAGAAATACATTGGATTAGAAAGTGTCAATTTCCCCCATATAATTTACACATTGATGATAAGAATATCTACCTTCATGGTAATTAAACACATGATAGCAAAAAAGGAAAGATGCATCTATATGGAACCGAACCCCTACATACGTCACTGATATTCTCTAGAGTAGGCATTAGCAAGGCATGCCAGCCACAGAAGCACTCATAGAAAAGATGACTAGAAATACATTTCATGGAGTGGAACACATGATTATAAGACAACAAAAATCCACCTAATATGTTTGAATCTCTACCTTTGGCTATTAAATTCTCTAGACCAATGTAATGGCCACAAAATAACTTACAGTGAAAAGTTCAGAAAACACATACTTCAGGGCAATATTATAATAGTGCTGAAGACTGAAAACTGCCTTTTGGAAAACAATAAACTAACCCTCAAGGGAAGAAGCCTTTCTGCCTGTATATTGATAATCTACTTACTGCTGTAGAAGTAGACTGAGTCATGGAAATTGTCACATGCACATATCAAGCTTACCTTAATTCATATTGCATGGCAATATTTTAATGCATGATACAGAATATTTAGCAGATTACTTCATATTTGCATGGTAATATTTTAATGCATGCTACAAGTTATTTAGCAGATTGCTACAACAAAATCCTCAATGAATTTGAACCCCTGCTTGCCAAACTGATATTTTATAGACCAGTGCATTATCAACTGAAGTCAAAGAAAAACATATAGTGAAGAGGGTCAGAACACACTTATTGCAAGGTAATGTTAGAATGATATAAAAGACTGAAAAGTAAACATTGGTAAGCAGCATACAACAACCCGCAGAGCAACCCTCCAGTGTACTGACGATGTACACATTACTGCCAAAAATGTTACAAAGAGCTACTGTGTTTACCCTTATTTCATATATGTATTATAAGTGATGAGTACATCATAAAGATTGTCAGATAGCTACAAGGTAGACCTCAATGTATTTGAACTCCTGCCTGCCTAACTGATATACTCTCTACCAGCATATTAGTAAGAGAAACCACAGCAGAATGTAGAATAAAATTGTCAGAAAATGCACACTTCAACGTAGTGTTTGAACATTCTGGATGACTGAAAAATTAACAATGTTAAACAGTATATAAGCATTAGGGGATCAAAGCCCTTCATCTAGTGTATTGACAAGGTACACATCACGTCATGATTACAATGAGCCGTCAAGGCTGTTATAGTGAAACTATTAACCTTACCTCAAGTCAGTATTGCTTGGTGACATGCATTAATGGTCATCTCAGCCATGCTATAGATGCCAAGGTCTTAGTGTATTCAAAGAACTTTTTTTTGTTTTTGCCATGGTATGAGAAGTGTCACTTGTCTTTGATTACATATAGACAGTGAAGTCACTTTTTGCTTGCTGTTGTACAGCAAATGACCACAGACTGATTATTTTTATTATTTTATAATCCTTTTGGGGGGCATGTGCATGGTGTGCTCTTGTATTTTTAGGTTACAGGTAGTAAAGGATATAAGTCAGAGATGAAAATGGACAGCAAGCAGATCAGACAGCAAAAGTTGATGAGATAATGACTGTGCAGGATGGAGGCAGATAAAGAAGACAGATATTAATTGATATGACCCACACCTTTCATATTACTATGATACATAACAGTGCATGGGCAAGGGCAGCCACTGAAGGTGCAACTGTAAGGGGTCATTAAGAAAATGCATATCTGTGATATGTAGCACATTTCTGGAGTAGATTCCAACAGTGTAAAACCGCATACAACACCCCCCATGGTAATTAAACACTCCCACAAATGTAATTAATACAAAATAATTTCATGACTACTCTGAGACATTGCAACAATTAGAATAAGGCCAGTGACTTAACTGTATTGTGGTTTTCTGTGTGTGTTGTGTTTATTTTTGTAGCAGGTTGGGTGGTGAACATGAGAATATAGAACTGAGATTAAAATGGAGTAGCACACAAAGTGAAATAAGAAGGAATGCAGTAGAAGGAGGTGCATTGGGAGCGTATAACACTACTCAACAATGCTAGATGACTATATACTTATTTTGTTAGACTGTACCAAACTCCATGACACAACCAGCACTCATGGGCATTGGCCATGCAAAGAAAGTTAATGTCTTTTACCAGCATACACTGGGCATGCCCAATAGACCTCTACACTCCCTAATGCTATCTCAACAGCTCAGATCAAAATCTCCTTGAAGTCCATAAACCTACAAAACAAATTGGTAAACTTCTGTATAGTCATTCTGTTTCAAACACCTGGAATAACCTTCCCCTGGACCACATATCTATCACTAAAACTTAATGAGACCTTAAAAGACCACATGTTAAATGAGTGTGGCTGCCACTGTCCTACCCCACCTGACCTTTTACTTCCCAACTTCCTCTCCCCTCCTGTTTCTGTATTTTACTAACTGCATCCCAACTTGTCTAAGAATATAATTAAATAAGTTTTGTGTACAAGGAAAATTTATATAGTAGCTGTAACTACTAGACAACTCTTGCAATTATTGAGATACAACCTCATTTGCTCATGCTACTGTTTAAATCTCTGCAAAAAAATCTAGATTTTTGATTTACTTATGAACTGTCTATTCTGACTGAATTTTGTACTTGCTAGCTGAATTTTGTACTTGTAATTTTTTTCTGTTAATAAGTGGGAATTGTATAATTGTTTTCTTTATGTTGCTTATGTCTGGAGCTTTTCTCACATGTATGCACACTCACACATACACACGCAAACACACACACACACACACACACACACACACACACACACACACACACACACACACACACACACACACACACCACCACCACAGCCCATAGCACATGCAAAACATCCAACGACCCTGACCCTTCCCAACATTACCTTCCTAATAGCAGTTGTGACACATCCCCTAAAGGCATTATTTTCTTTTTATACATTTTTGTCCTTCCACTCACACACATCCCTGTGAAAGACAACCCTTCCTTTCTCCACTGCTCACCCATGTAAATGATGATAACTGTGCCCCGTCCTCTATACAATGCTACTTGGGTTGCCTGCATGTAATGCAAAGTGTTTCCAGCATATCTACAGGTAAGCACAGTCTAATGGTTTTATATACATCATGTTTACTGCATGCATCTGCTTAGCTCTTGAAAGTTATTTTATAAAGCTATGTACAATCTGCTGCCTCTTTGCAAGTGTGATGATGTACTGCACTAACTACCATCTAGCATTGTCATCCCTTGCCACTGGCTCTTCCTCTGACTCCTCATCAGTATCAGATGCTGCTATCTGTGATGTTGGGAACTGTGGCCACCTTACTATCACCATTTCATAACTGCAATATTGTAGAATATACCACAACACTAAGCATTTTTGCACATGTGGTGGGGCCACATTCCAGGGCAACATTAGATGTATGCAGGCAGTGGAATCATGACATCAGTCCAAACACATGTTTTATAATGTTTCTGGTTTATGACAGGACATAGTTGTAATTGTAATCAGTCTGATTAAAATGATTTCAAGTTGTCAGGAGCCAGGCTTCCAGTGTGATTCACCCACAAGATACCATGTGAGAAGTCACCCGTCAAAACCATTGAGAGAAGTCACATATGTGCTGTATGTGTGATCTGCAGAAAATGCCTGGTTGGACAATGCACACACACATATTGTAGAAAATAACCTTGTGCATTATAGACCATCTGAGAGTTGAGGAGTGATTGGCCTTTGCTGTTTTTGTAGCTTCTTCTCAAGTTCATCAGGTGAGGCCTTTACTTCAATTTGGGTACAGCTAAAGGCCACAATCACCTCTAGGAAACTGGCTATAGCATAGATGTCCTTCATGGTGTTTTTTTCTTTCCTCTAGAGTATATGGGAACAACACATGTTCCCCTCCATACTGAAGCATGCCACTGAAGGTTTGATGGAAAATCCTCAAGACAGATGTCTGAAATACCCCCACTTTGTCCTCTATGGTTCTCTGAAAGTTCCCTGTAGCTAAGATACATAAAGCCACCCATATATTTGTATCTACTGGGATGGGTACTCAATGAATCCCACACATTTTCAGAAAAGGTTGACATGTCCACTATTTTATGCATGGTGTCCCTATCCATGTGGCACTGAGCCTTTATGTCATTGTCATACTCAGCACTTCCAGAGGTGATGTCAGACACTGTCGCCTGCAACAGCAGCTATGAGATCCTCTTGCAGATACAAGCTGACAATACCTGTGACATTCCCTAACGTTGTTCATACCATACACTGCTTGAAAAAGACCATTTGGCCATGTACTAATCGAATGAAAGCTATAACACCAACAACAAACTAATGAAAATGAATGACAAAGACTGTAGACTGAACTGTCAGTATTTAAATAAATGCATACAAATCAATACATTGAGAGACACACTACAAACCAGGAAACAGAGAGGCATCAGCCTGAAACAGTAGTTGATTATAACTCTGATTATCCACCGTTAAGATGGTCTGAAAGAATAAGAAATAAAGCTGATTCTTATAACCAATCTATATCATATGCAAATTTTCATGATGTGGTTTTCAAGGAGCCAGACTGAAACAGAAATATTGGAAACATTAAGCAGTGTTTCGGAGATGGAATGTGATTCAGTTGGTGCTATATCTGAATGTGAATCAACACTTTGTGTGTCTAATGACAACAGAAATGTGGACACAGAGTTTTCGATCATAAAAAATATTCATGGTGATTTTAGTGTATATAATTATTCTGATATGAACATCAATTCGTGTACAGCCAGTTTGCTTGCAAAAGGAATGATGTTTGTACCAACAAAATATTTTAATTATACTAACACTAGGATTGATTTGAAGCTATATCTAAGAAAGCTTAATTTTTCATTGTTTCATCAAAGAGAAGTGTTAAACAACAATCAAAGTAATATATATAACATTAGCACTATAGTCAACCCCCCACCTCAAAGTTCACATGCATGAAAAAATGTGTGAACTTGACTTAAAATCTTTACACACAGAGAGAGTTGGATTAAATTTAAATTTAAATGATCAGGAAGCATATCTTTTGAAAGAGTTGCGAAATGCCAACATAAGAGTTATGAAACCTGATGGGGGGCTGTAATAATGAGCATACATAAATACACAGAAAAAATGATGAATTTATTGTATACAGATATGTTTGAAGAAGGGTCCTTGAATCAATTAAATGAAGCATATAAGAACATACAATCCCAATTGCGTGACATTTTTTAAAACAAGGAATAGACATTTCATTGTATAATTATTTAAATGTGACATCTCCCAGGGTACCAGTTTTCTTTGGTAACCCAAAAATTCATAAAAATATTTATAACCCTTCGATGAGACCACTAGTAGATGGGAGAGAGTCCATAACGTCAGCGTGTGCCCAATATGTAGATCGTGAGCTGAAAAAACTGTTATAGAAAGAAACTCAAATCTATAAAGATTCATGGACTTTCTTAGCCAATATAAATGAAGTTCAGATAGACCCAGATGACATCTTAGTGACTGTAGATGTAAGTGACTAATATACAGTAATACCTATGGAAGAAGGGCTAGAATGGACTAATGAAAAACTGTCACAACATAAAGTACCACATGTAACAACAATACTTATCTTAGAACTTCTTGAATTGGTACTTAATAATTTCATTAATTCTGACCATAAATATTTCAGAAGAGAGGTATAGATATAGGCTTGCCTTGCGGAGGAGCCTATGCTAATACCGTAATGGCTTATTGGGAGAAGAATTTTGCATTTAATACTAAGTACAGGGCCCACCTTAAAACCTATCATAGGTTTCAAGATGACATGAGTATAATATGGAATGGACCTATGAGTCTACTGGAAGAATTCCTATCATATATTAATACAACTTCATTTTTAAAATTCACATGGAAAATTGATACTGGACACATGGATTATTTGGATGTACATTTATTTAAAGATTATACATGTGATAAATATGAGCCAAATAAATACAGGAAGCAAACATATTCCAACTTGTTCCGGTATTTTAGCAGCTCCAACCCGTATCATCAGAAAAAAATATGTGGTTAAAGCTCAGTTAGTTAGGGCGGCTCGAACGGTTTCTTAAATGGAAGACTTCATTCATGAATGCAATACATTACGACTTATGACCATTCAATGAGCCTACCCAGTAGACCTACTAGATGATTTAGTTCAAGAAGTTCAAAGTAAAAGAAGGAGAGTTTTTTTAAACCCATTTTAAGTAGTAATGATCTACTTATAAGTTTAGCAACAGAGGAAGAACGTTCACTTCCTCCTATGCAAGAAAGAAATGAGAATAATGTGACACATGATACTGTCAAAAAACAGACAGACTATACAAAAGCTTTAGTTATTACTTTTAGTGTGGATCATAAGTTCTTAATTTCCATATTCCAGAAAAACTGGACCATCTTGTTAAATGGCCCTTATGTTAGACAACATGTAGGTGACAAACCACTCATTGTATATAAAAAAAGCTTGAGCTTTAAAGATTTGTTAAAGAAAGGACAAGCTATTGCCTATAATAATAAATGTGGAATGTTTAAATGTGGTGCATGTACATGGTGTAACAAAATAGGAGAGATAGATAATTTCACTATAAGAAATTATAAGTATGAGTTAAACGGAAAGTACAATTGTAACTCTAAAGCAGTGGTCTACATGGCACACTGCAGTTCATGCACTGCATTTTATATAGGAAAAACAGAGAGAAAGATTAGCCAAAGTATTTATGAGCATGAATATGCCATAAGAAAATTCAACATAAATAATGCCTTATCTAAACATATTATGAAATTTCCAAACCATAAGTTTTACTTTATTATCATTGATCATGTACTTATCAATGACAAACAACCATAGGGACTGCAATTGGAATTAAAGGAATTAAAATGGCAGCTGCAGCTGCAAGCAGACTCATGGCCAGGTATAAATGAACGTACCTCAATTTCTGCAGTGTTAAAATTAAAGGCTTAAGAAAGAAAGAAATTATAAAGATCAAATAGCAATGTTTTTAGTATAACTATATGAATAAATATTTAGTAGATTTTAAACTACAAGGAGTTTTAAGAAATATGTACTTATGTGTTGTATATGTATTTATAATTCAACTTTATTATGGTAGAGATGGTGTCTTATGTTCTTATAAATAGTGATAAATTTTCCATTGAAAATATTTTAAGGAAGTATCACTTTAAATAATTGTATTCAGAAAGCCAATAATCCACTCAGCGATATGAATCTTATAGATAGATTCATGGCTTTCTGAATACTTCTGTTCCAGCTTGGTTCTTCTGGTTTTTTGTTGTATAACACTTTAAATAATTGTCTTAGCCAATGAAATGTTTTTAGGTCTTATTTAAAGGAAGTGATGAACTGTATGTGTTGTCTGAAGAAGTTTAATATTGGATTAAATGAAAGCGCTAACCATTTTTGGCTCGCATTCGTTTTCTACAGCTTGGTGCATTGATTTGTATGCATTTATTTATCTGCTGACAGTCCAGTCTACAGTCTTTGTCATGTACTAATCTAAAGCAGGTGCAGCATCACTTCAAGACATTTAAACATTTCTAAATTACTCCGCCATGTCTCTATGACTCATTATCGTACACACCACTTCTTCATGTCATATAAGTAGCATATAACAAGACTGAAGATATCTCAGCTGGCTATGTCATGTAGCTGAGTTCTCAGTCACACCCAGTACATTTCTGCTTGCCATGTAAATTTATTTAGTGATATGCAGCAAAGTGTTATGAATTCTGCCTTCAATTATGTATCACAAAGGTTTAAATTATCATTGCATATTGATATGATGCTTAGCCAAATTTTACAGAAGTCAAGTGCAAGGCAGATATGCAATGTTTTGTCTCTTCAGACCACAGGATTTTGTCCATTAACATATACTATGTTAAGAAAGAAGACTGGCTGATAATGGTTTATTTAAATATTGATTATTTTTTATTTTTGTTATGCAGATAAAAGACTTCAAAAATGTATTGAAAACTTAATGTCAAAAAGCCTGTTTCCCTAAATATGACATTTTCAAAGCTGCATTCTTTGTTTATATTTGTTATTTGTTGACTGGGAAAGTCTGACTAGGACAGAGCCTATTTTCAGCAGAGGCCCGGGGAGAAATGCTCCAGACACATGTCTTTGGATTGTTGGAGGAAACCGGAGTACCCAGAGGAAACCCACATGAATGCAGGGAGAACATGCAAACTCCACACAGAAGGCACCCCAGCCAAGAATTGAACCGGAGAACCTCTTGCTGTGAGGCAAACATGTTAACTGCCGCACCACCTTATATATCAAAATAATTTCAGATAATAATGTAACAACTTTAGCTCAGTACATGAAATGTATGACTGAGTCTCTAGACATTTTATTACATTTGATTTTTTTTTATGGAAAACATGTGGTACCATGAAATTGGATTGATGGGTTCCCTTTGTAAATTTGATGACCATATGTGACTCCACTCTGACATTGCTGGATCTCAAAGTATTCCTGCTTCTCCAAGGTACAGTGATATTCAAGTTATTATATATAATCATCAGGGTGCAGGAAAGTCCACCTTGCAAAAAAAAAAAAAAAAAAATGCGGGGGGGGGGGGGGGCAACTGCAATCCTTTGCTGAGTCACACTGAAGAGTCTCTGAATTCTAAAAAGCCACTGAGATTTTTATGCTGCAGAAAAAAATTAACTGCATTTGGACAGACTGAGGTATAACAGAGGAAATAACACTATTTGTTACATAGAGAAATGTGTTTTGCATTTTATACGGTTGGAAAAGTAAGAATATTATTGCAAATAATTGTGGGCCATATCTGTGCTATATATACACATATGCAATATAATTTCTTTAATAAACATTCAAGAACTGTATGAGCTTTAAAAGTATTTTGTATTGGAAAAGGTTTCCAGAAATGTAAAAGGGTGGTGACTTAGAGTTAAAGCTGGATAACACTGAATTATATTGGCAACTAATGACTTGAAGCCTAAAATCTACCAGATGTAAATGGCATTATTAGTATAAAAACTGTTTTAAAAGCCAGACAACAAAAATATTCACAGGAGGTTTCATGGACAATCTCACCAATATGTTTTTAAACATACAATTGTTTCATAAATGTATGAGTTGAATAAAGTTAATTGTTTTGAAATGAAGCCGTTACGTGAACACTTAAGCATTATTTTATCATGTCAGATAAAGTATTTACAGCAAAGAAGGAAAAAGACACAGAAAATTAGAAAAAATAATTTTATTTATATTCTGGATACACTGCCTACTTTTTTACTTTGCCTTTCTTTGCAGTTGCTATGAAGCACTAACTTATTTACTAGTCTGTCTTTCTATATGAGTATGTGTGTTTGTGTGTGTGGTGAGTGTCCAAGCCATCCTGTGTAGTAGTATCATGGAATTTTTTTTCCCAGATGCAGAGTTAGGGGCAGAGTTAGGCTTAGGTCACTACATAGTAATGAGGTGGAGCAAGAGAGTGAACTAGGATGATTCATACAACTTTGCAATGAGTTGTGGTAGATTTAATGTTAGTATATCAGAAAAGGAGAGTCAATTCCTTTTTTCAATGTACTGAGTTCTGGTAGTTTGCATGTTTTGGTCAATCTTTTGTGTGCTGATCTTTAAAGTGGTGATCATTCAAAATACAGACTATTTCATTTCATTTCTATCTATCTGTCTATCTAGATCCCCCCACACGGATTCACTTTATATCATCAAAATACTGAAATATTGAAATTCAGTATTTCGAAGCTATAAAGTCGAATCTTTAAAACATAGAAAACTCAAAACCGCGAAATTCAAAATATCGCACACTGGAGATTTTGAATTTCGCGGTACTACTACAGACACACACACCATCCTCCTCACACACAAACACAAGCTCTGTACTACATAAAAGCAGGGTGGCAAACCCCCTGCATCCCCCATGTGGGGGTCTGCACCCCCCACACCCCACACACACCACCACACAAGCTACATTCTGCTCGCACACACACATCACAGCAACAAAACACACTAACACACACCACAGCCCCTACCCGAAACCCATAAAGCACACTTACCTGAATCTGTAACCACAGTGGAACCTCATAAGCATGAAATTCAAAACCTCTGGTATTCGAGGTTTTGGATTTTGCGCTTCTGGGCTTTCGGTCTTTTCAGTATTCCACTTTATGGGCTTGAAATACTGAATTTTGACATTTCAGTATTTCGAGTTTCTAAAGTGAACCCCCCACACAAACACATGTACACATATGATTATAGCATATATTATTAATAGAATTCATCACTGAATTCTGTCCAGCCAATTCACCTTAATCATACAGAATAGGATCATAGGATTATAGAAAGTTACTAGGCTATTGGCCCTGAGGCCCTTATAAGCCTAGCCAACAGTTTAGCCCATGTTTAGACAAGTCAGCAACTGATGCCCCTGTCCAGAAAGGTACACGGTTGGAATCCCATGGATGTATTTTCTGTTTCCCATCCAGTTATCTAGGTTGCGCTTAAAAAGGGGTAAAGAGGTACTCTGCTTGATGTGGAAAGGGAGCCTATTCCATAGATGGGGAGTCTCTGTGACACAAATCTGTCCCGCCAACAAATCCTGTTGATGTCGTAGATCAGGTTGAGGCCATGTGTGCAGGTTACTGGAGTGGAACTTGACTTCCGGATATGCAGCAGTCCAACCAAGGCGGAGTCAAAATCGCTGTGTATGCCAGTTAGAGATCACCTCTGAGGAGTCTGTTTGAAGGTGAGTAGAGGGATTATGTTTTTAACCTATCTGTGTATGTGAGATTTTTGAGGCCTTGGATTCTCTTGGTGAAGAACCTCTGTGGTGTCTCCAGCTGCTGCATGTGCTTTGCAAGGTACATGGCAAATGGGGTGTTGTACTCAATAATAGGCTTATAAAGGAAGAATACAGGGATGTTATGATCGCCTTGTTCCTGGATGAGATACTCTTACTTATGAGGTGGGCCATGTAGAAAGCTTTCCTTACAACGGAAGCAACATGGTGGTCAAAAATCAGGTTGCTATCAACCTGGATGCCCAAATCCCTCATGACTGATTGCGTGCTTAGGACATTGTTATTAATGTGATAATTTGTGGGGACGTCACTCTCCCCAAAGGGGATGATGATGTATTTTTCGGTATTCAGCTTGAGACTATGTTTCTGGCATCTGTCATTTGTTTGGGTCAACCCTCTTGGTGGTTGTCCACATCAGTGGAGGAATTGATAACAGTGCCCAGCTTGCAGTCATCTTCAAACTTGGTCAGTCATAGACCACTAGTTTTGGCCTGCACCTCAGAAAAGTATATCGCAAATAACAGAGGCCCCAAGGCTGAACCCTGGGGTATGCCACTCGCTACGGGTCTATTGCTTGAGCTGGCTTCCCCTATTTTGACTAGGATGGGGTCTGTCTATCTATCTGGTTCAGAAGACCATCAAATTCAATGTAAGATTCATAAATACTGGCTCTTCTCAACCCTTAGGTGAAAGATTACATCGCTTGCATCCACATAAAATAATATTTACAAACTCAGATTGTACAGCAATGGGAAAAGGGTAAACTTCCATATTTCTGCTAATTTCTGGTATGTCACCTTGTAGAAACAAAAAATCCTCCTGTTTGTTTTACTTGCCGGTCAATTAAAATGGACTGATGCACTTGCAGATGACCAACAGGTAATTTGACCAAGAGTTTTTGATTGTTCACAATGTGGATACTTTTTATCCAAATAGCTGGATTCTCTGGGTGGCTTTACTCAGACCTATTTGTCACATGTAAACAATCTATTAGAAGTGTAGTCTATGTGATCAAATGCACTGACAACCATACCTTTTACATTGTTTGGCAGGACAAAGATAGCATTACAGCAACACATACACTAGCTTGTATAAGCCATTATGAAGAATGATAAAAACAGTGACATATATAAGCATATAAAATGTATGAAAGTATAAAATATTCCTGGAATCCAACAAATCAAAACCAACAGCAGCAACCAGGATGGCAGCAATTAATTCCAAGAAAAACTGGATTCATGCACAATACAATGCACTTTATTTAGACGACAAACAACATACGTTAAGCGCTTTCATCCATATAAAAAAATACTTCTTCAGAACATAAAACATAAAATCTCACTCCCTTATATATTAAAAAAGCCCGCCTTTTTACATCAATCATTCAATTAACAACCTGAATGTCATTAGTTGTTAAAACCTCTCATTCATATCTGTACTAAGCACTGAAAAAATGTCAAAAGATGTAAAAATGTTCAGCATAAATGTCACATTTCAACTCATATCTAAATATCTTAAAACAATATATTGAATATATATGAATAATAAAAAAACACTTAAAAAAAATATGTTACACCAACATCATATGCATTGCAGAATAATACAGTTTTAAAAAAAATTTTTTCATGACCAAGTCAATAATAAATGATGTCAAAATATCTATATGATATATAACATGGGAAATTACAGAACTGTAGTTGTTGTAAGTATCTATTGATGTTAAAATACTTGAGATACTGTGCTCATACTGACAACACTTGAAATGTTGTATTACAAATAACAAAACTAATGCAATGAGATAGACAGTATGATATATCTAGTTGAACAAAATATCTACATACATTGTATTACACTCTAACTAAAGGTTTGGTAGGAATCACTTCATTATGTCCAGGGGAAATGGCTGCATTAAGTCGTATCTGCCACTTAATTTCCTTTTCACTCACTACTGCCTTAATATTCCCCCCTCTAGGATTGGGTGATACCACTTCCAAAATGGCGAATTTAAAGCCAGTGCAATCTGTACTGTTGACCAAGTGACGAGACAGTGCATTATTGATATCATGTTTTCTAATGCAATATGTGTGGTCATAAATTCTATTTTTCAAACAACGATCGGTCTTCCCTACATAGTAACTCAAGCATGTGTCACATAAGGCTAGGTAAATTAAGTGTTGGGTCTGACAATTTCCATGACAAAATCTCACCTTGCTTCTGATGTTATTACTCAAGGTGATAGTTGGATCTTCAAATATATATCTACAGTAATTGCAGTGCCCACACTTCTTAGTACCCACTTTGTGGACCTTCCCTTTCCTTTGGTAACTAGATTTGACTTCAATTATTCTCTTTAAGTTATTCCCTGTTTTGTATACAAACTGGGGTCTGTGGGGTATTTTTTCCTTTATTGTGACATCACTTGTCAATGTGTTCCAATTGGAAGTAATAATATCCTTAACCTCCTTGGTATGCTTACCATATTTTTAAATACAGGCTTTGGTGTAATTATCTTTCCTAACACCTTTGTTCATAGCTTCATAGGTTCATAGGTTCATACTAGGCTATCTGCCCGAGGGCATTTATAAGCCTAGCCCATAGTTTTGTGGCTTACGCCACCCCTTTAGTTTGGAGAAACTATGCCCATTATTTTGCTGTGCCTCTGTCGAGCAGTGACACTGAGGTAACCCCTGGGGTGTATCTGCGATCTCCCATCCATTGGTCAAGATTCCTCTTGAACAAGGCCAGCGAGGTGCTCTGCCTCACATAAACTGGGATTTTGTTCCACAGCATAGGGAGTCTTTGGGTGATGAATCTATCCCTCCAGCACGTCCTATTAATAACCGTGTCGAGGTTTAAGTCTCCCGCCCTTGTGGCTCTGAGGGATCTAGATTTTTGAGATGAAGCATGTTCATCAAATCTGGGTTTGACATGGCCTTGTATGTCAGGCATAGGTCACCTCTGAGCAAGCGGTAAGCAACTGAATATAACTGGAGTTCTTTCAGTCGGGCAGCATAAGACAGATTTTGAGACCCTTTATCCTTTTGGTGAGGAACTTTTGTGGCCTCTCCAGCTGCTGCAAGTGTCGGGTCAGATACATTCCGAATGGGGCATTGTACTCGATCATTGGTCTGATGAGTGATGAGTATAGGGAGACTATGACTTACCTTGATCTAGATGTGAATCCCTTCATGATAAGGTGGGCAATGTAGAAGGTCTTCCTAACTACTTTAGCAATATGAGTGTCGAATGAAAGGCTACTGTCAACCTGGGTTCCCAGGTCCCTAATAACTTCTTCTGTGTTCAGGGGATTGCCACCTATATGGTAGCTAGGGGTAACCTTATTTTTCCCGAAGGGTATGACTATGCATTTCTTGGCATTTAACTTTAGGCCATGGCTCTGGCACCAGTTATCCGTTTCTGTTGTTATTAGTGTTATTGTTTCCCTCATTTGTATTTTGAAATCCGATGCCCAATAGTGGTGGGTACTTCCTACCCCATTCATTGGATACGTATGCAATTACATCATTAATCATATCAGAAGGGTATCCCTTATCTATAAATAAACTGCCGATATATGACAATTCATTCAACATACAGTCCTGAACTGATGTCATTCTGGCAGCTCTGATGCACTGTCCCTTTATTATACTACGTTTGGTTAAATAAGAATGGGCACTGTCAAAATGTAAATATCCATTACTGTAGGTATCTTTCCTAAAGATTTTAGACTGAAAAGATTTACCATCATTGTATATATATATATATATATATATATATATATATATATATATATATATATATATATATATACATCTAAATAATTAATCCCCCTGGTGTCAAACTGATAGGTGAACTTAAGATAACTAGTAGTATAATTGATGTAATCTATGAATTCTGTAAGTTTGTCCATATCTCCATCCCAAAGGACAAAGATATCATCCAAATACCGGACGTAAGTTTTAATGTATTGCATCCAAGTGGATTGCAAGACAAATTCCTTCTCCCAGTCAAGTAGAACTAAATTAGCGTACATGGGGGCACAAGCTGCCCCCATGGCTACGCCAGTCTTTTGTCTATAATACTTCCCCTCATAATAAATATAATTATGGTCGAGTACTATATCCATAAATTCGGTGAGTAAGGAAATGTCATCCTGGTCTAGTCCACTATAATTGCATAAACTATTGTGAAATCTATTTATGCCATCATTCTTGGGAATACAGGAAAAAAGATCTTGTATGTCAATAGTGACAAATACAAGGTTAGAACTCCACAATTCCTGTTTGAATATTCCCAAGAATTCCCAGGAATCCTTCATAATATGCGCAATAGTGTTATACATATGCTTGAGTCTGTGATCAATCACTCTACCTAAGGGGAAGGCTTTGCTAGAACTCCCTGAAATTATAGGTCTAAATGGAGGATCTAAAGGATTTTTGTGTACTTTTGGAATCCCTGTAATGGTAGCCAAAATAGGGAATTCTACTCTGAGAAACTTGTACAAGTCCTCGTCTATTCTGTTTTCCAACAGATATTCCTCCAAGTAGGAATCTATTCTACCATACGCGATATTCAACTGGTTAAGGGAGGAAGCCTCATACTGGGAAGAGTTGTTAAGCAATTCAAAAATTTTGCTAATATATTTTTCTTGATCCTATAATACAATTCCTCCCCCTTTGTCTGCTGACATGATTCTAATATTGTGTTCACATAAAGAATCAATAATGAGATTGACTTGCTTGCTTAAGGCATAGTCACTCCTATTATACTTATGTTTGTTATATAAAGCATAAAGTTCCGTATTGATCACATTTTCAAAGGATACCAAAGTTTTGAACATGGGGGGGTAAATGAACTTTTCTTTCTTAGATCTCCTATAGATACTTGCTGAAAGGGACTTTGATGAAAAAACACCCCAAGATTCACTTTTCTGAGAAATAATTTAATTTCTACCAGTGTGTCAATGAGGTCCAAGGATTTGTCCGGAATGAACTTCATACCTTTGGAAAATACCTGAAACAACTCTGGTCTAACTTCGTGTGTACTGTAATTGTAAATTTTGACTTCACCACTGGTATACAAGATGTTAGTGAGTGTGGATCCACTCCTGTAGTCCGTGGTGTCAGTCAAAAATCTATCAAGTCCTAACATATGTACATTATCATCAGGAGTATTGGCAGACACTCCTAGTGTTTCCTGTATCCGTTCCATCTGTATTGTCCCTTCCCTTTCCATTTCACTGATTGCCAGTTGTTGTAATCCCTCCCCTCTTCTAAAAAAAAGTCTTCCTCGAATTGATGAGAATGTATGGCATTTTGATTTCCAACATACTTCCTATCCTGATTGTTCTCCCCTTCCTGTCTAACATTCCATCTGTATACTATTCCTTTCTCATATTGAAGCATGTCCCTCTGTAATTTTTTGCACTTCCTATCAAAAACTTTCTTACAATTGTTTTCTGTGTAATCAAACTGTTTGTAATACAATTTCTCCCATTGGGGAAACAACATGTCCTTTTTAATTAATTTATTCATACATTCAACCTCTTGAAGTAAAGTGCTCAGTTTAAGGTCATTACAATTCACAATAAACTGCATAAATTGTTTGCCAAACCCATTGAACATATCGTTGCACACTTTAATATTTTCAGCATTCATCTCAACCCCTATGGGTTCCTTAAAGAATCGTAGCCCCATCGGGACTATGTCGCTATCTATACATTTGCGCAAATACATGTTATCCACTTGTAATGTCTTAATTTTGTTGAGCTTATTTCCAAAACCGTATATCAATTCTTTTAAGGAAGTAAAATGCCCCTCATCATCTTTGCGTTTATTTTTCAAATTATTCATACCATTGAATTCGAAGGGCATATGCATGAATTTGTCTATAATTGAATTTTATATAAAATGTATAACAGGCTTTAATTTTTATTTTGGGGCTGGAATCAATAAAGCCTACACTAAGTGTACACAAAGTGTACACGATATGTATTCAATAAAATTCTTATCACATTTTTTGTCCTTTCTAGTCACTCAGAAAAATTACATTAAGTGTGCATGTAGTCTACACTTTGTGGTAACATTAATGAATCCCTGTCAATATTTAAAGCTGCAAGAATATTAGAAAACTGAAATTAGAAGGCATGTGGTATGTCTCTGTTGTCTGTTCACTCAGAATAGTTTACACTAGGTGTAGGCTTTACTGAATCTGGCCCTTTATTTGTTTATTGTTTTGGGAGGTGGCATGTTAGAAGTTGTACTAAAGGAAACTGTGAGAATGATTTTGACAACTAATAATGAGGGACTTTTTGCAGTTTTATTGTCTCAGTGCATATAAATACTCAGGCTTAATCAATATTTTTGGCAGACTGCATCTTAGGCAAAGAAATATATACAAATGAATCACTGCCACCCAATGATTTTGACTGGGCCAATACGTTTGTGTTGCTGGTTGATTGCAATTGGTTTCATGTATTCAAATAAGTGATAGCTTTGACTGCCTTTTTCTAGTGAGAGAGAGAGTTTGAAAGTGAAGTCACACACACACACACACAAACACACACACACACACACACACAATTTTCTCACACGCACAAGTGTAGATATTTGTGCACATATCCGCCATGCAATCAAATCAGAAGGAATGTGCTGCATAAGTATACTCAGACAAGCTCCATAACATATGACAACATCTATCCTGCAGTTCCATTCTGTGGCAATTATCTCCAAAAAAGGCAGCCTGAATAAATGCATGAAAAGTACACCATTTACATTACTTAGTCAAGTCTTGCATCTAAGCCAGGACCAGATCAGCTGGTAGAATATGTGTGCCTTCACTGTGGCTTCTCTTTGAAGTTATTTTAAAAATCTGTATTTCAGAAGGATGGGATTATTTTATGACTGCTCTCTTATCAATCCTTAAGAGTCCTTGTGTGTATGCACTGAATTCATCTTGTAAGTCTTCAGGCTGATGTGTCTATGAAACATCAGCTGTCACTGTAACATTCCTTCAGTTAAATGGGCAAAGACAGCAAGTACTCTATTTATATTCGCTAAAACATTGTCCTCCCCCATAGTGCCTTTTTTAGGCAATGCCAAACTGCAAGTACTACCAACATAGAAAATCAAAACCTAGAAAATGGAAAGGTGTTACTGCCCAATGCTAGTAGTCTAAACAAAAACCTCCACTCCCTGGAGACTGCTGACATCTGTGAAGTCACTGAGACATGGTTTAAAGCTGTTGGAGAGCACCCCAATGGTGCAAGGTTATACTGCCTTCACAAATTTAGACCAGCTACTACACAGACAGGGACTAAAGGTGAAGGTGTCTCGAGTTACATCAGAAATAAATGTACCTCAAGGCTGGTCAAACAGAGCAATGCACTTGAGCTTCTCCAAATTCAAATAACCATAGGTAAAATCCAATTCCGCTCCCTTGCAAGCTATAGATCCCCCTCTATGACCCAGAAAACCCATGCCATGTATTTAAACTTTTGGAAACACTATCTAACCTAATACCACATTTATGGGTGACTGTAATTATCCCTCTATTAACTGGGAATCATAAATGACACCACACATACAGGCACAGAGATTTCTAGATATTGTAAACACAAACTCCCTAGACCAGAATGTCAATACACTAACCAGGGGTGCAACCATACTGGATCTGGTCCTGACTAATATACAAGAGTGTTGCACACCCCCTAATGTTATGTCTTCTTTGGGAAGTTCAGAAAATAAAATGGTGTCCTTTGAACTAAAAATAAAACCTGGAACCCCAGCTAACTTTTAAATATTCAGGAACTGTTGTAAGGCTTACTTTCTGCTATCAAAGGATAACCTGACAAAATTTCAAGCCCCCATAAACCCTGAGAACACTGCTGCCTACATGGAACTGTTCACAGAAACTCTATACAAGCATGTTAATCACCACATAGAGGCAGCTGTATCCACCAAGAAAAAGTACAGAACTTACTCAAAAAATAAGTCACCATGGTGGAACCACACCATCAACAGGCTGTAAAAAAGAAGGAATAAAATCATGGCGAAAATTAGGAGGTGCGACACCCAGCAGGATAGAAGTCCTCTCATCAAACAAAACAAACAAATCAGAACAAATAAAGTCTACCAAAGCCAAATTTGAGGTAAATTTGGGCCCCCACGTCAAAGACAACCACAAGACATTATTTAGCTATGCCCACAACCTCAAAGCAATAAACAATTGTTTGCAGAGCTGATTCTTAATGGAGCCACCTATACTGAGCCAGAAGATATAGAAAACCTATTGGCCAACAAACTCAGCTCCAACTGTACCCCTCACTTTTCCTCAGGAAATACCATCAAATATAACTCCCCCTGCTGTCACTAGGGAACAGGTCTTTAATGCCCTCTCTAAGGCCAAGATCACTGTATCAATGGGTTGAAACAATATCCTGGGATGCCTTCTAAATAGCATGAAACATGACCTATCAGGGCCTATGCAATTGCTGTTTAACTGTAGCCTCCAAACAAGCTTCATGCCTCATGAATGGAGAACAGCAACAGTCATCCCTCTGCACAAAGGTTGACCATTTACAAACCCTGGAAAACAAAATACCCATAAGTCTCATTAGTCATATATACAAAGCCATGGAGAGATTTATCAGGAAAATTATCAGTAATGACATAGGAAACCACCAGACACTGGACCCAACCCAATTTGATTTTGTCAAGGGCAGGTCATGCTTACTCAAACTGGTGGACTTCTTTGAGAAGGTCACCAAAGCAATGGATGTGGGCAAAATTGTTCATGCTGCTTACCTTGACATGGCTAAGGCATATGACACACTACCCCATTCAGGTATAGTTGACAAACTCAGGAGGTTAGGTACAAACCCTTATGTCACCCAGTGGATAGCCGGCTTGCTAACAGACAGGTCTTGGGAAGTTAGAATTGGAGAGTCCACCTCTACAAAGAGGCCAGTAACAAGCAGAGTTCCTCAGTGATTGGTCCTAGCACCATTCGTTTTTGGCATTTACTTCCCTGAAAATCTCTGGCTGACTAAATTTGCAGATAACTGCAAATTAGAAGCTGTCATTGAATCCCACACTGACATAAATGTTCTCCAGGAAGAGGTAACACAGACAAACAACTAGTGTCAAAGCCATGGACTAAAACTGAATGCCAAGAAATGCATAATAGTATCCTTTGTTAAGTTATCCACCCCTGGTAACTATCATATTGGTAACACACCCCTGAGAGTTAACTCAGTAATTAGGGAATTGGGGACACACATAAACAGTAATCTAGCCTTTAACCATCATGTGTCTACAGTAGTGTGGAAACCATTCTAAGTTGTGCAACTTATAAACAAAGGTATGGCATCTAGATCCATGGAAGTAAGTGTTCCACTATATTCAGCATTTATCAGACCTATCATTGAGTACAATGCCCCCTTTTATATGTACCTAACCAGGCATATCCAACAATCAGAATGTCCACAGATATTTCCTCACTAAAAGAATAAAGGGCATAATAACATATCCTATGCAGACTGACTCAAGGCCTTATCTCTGTAGTTGGTCTATTACAGGTTGTTGAGGGTAGATGCCTGGCATGCAAGGCATTGCCACACCGCACACTGATGGACCTCCTGCATATCTGCAAAACAAACACCACCAGAACTACCTATTCTAAACACTTAAACCTTGCATGTGATATAAATAAGACTTGTTGGAGAGACAGGTATGTATCCCAGAGATGACTCCTTCTCTGGAATAGGTTCCACATCCAAGTGAAGCAGAATTCTTCCCTAACTAAATTAAAGTGTAACTTGGACAACTGGATGAGGAACAGGAAATTCAACACTGATTTTGCACCTGTTTCTCTAATGGACACAGGCAACCTGTAAATGGTTCGTTTTCCAGGCCTCTGTTTAAACTTATCAAGATTACCAGAACTTGGCAGAGATTTGGATTGCATGGCTAGACTTAAAAAGGCCCCATGGCCATTAGCCTAGTAAACACCTATGACCCTGTGAACCTATGAATAAATACAGTGATAGATTATAATTTTCTTCAGCTTATCATTATCAGGCTATATCTTTAGCTACAGATGAAGAGCAAGAGTAATAATTTAAACTAGAACATTCATGAAGAAATCAGCTTTCAAATGCTGATTTGAGCAATGAAATCTCTCATAACTGACCTTCCTAAACATAAAACAGGCATGTTATTCTATATGTGATACAGCTGAAAGTTATAATAAACTACCTTTTGTTCTGCATAGATTTAATTTACCTTACACATGCAATGCTGCAATACAGTCAAAAATATTTTTTCAGCTGCTGACCATTTCAGTGACAATGAAGCCATTATACAACTCATTTATTCCTCTTTTTGGAGCACACGAGCATAGCCAACATCCAGACAGCCATCAGATTATTTTTTTTTCATTAAGCTCTAATATTCTCTGTGGAGGTCTGACATATTGCAAAAGGAGCCAGGTAGAACAAAAGTATAAAGGCTTTCAACACTTGCTCCTGAATGATGTTACCTCCAAAATCTCTGCCATCTTTACTGTTTTGCCATATTCTGCATCTATCAACATCAAGCATGGACCATACATCTTAGAACACTCACTCCTGACCATCCTCATTCAGAGAAGTAAACAAGTTCCATCTCCCCATTCCTCTCCTTCCTTACCCGTCTGGGCTATTAACTGAACCTGAGCCATCTGGGTCATATTCAGGTTTCCATTCCTCTACACTAAAGAGCTGGCTAATGCATATGCATCTTGTTACCTTGAGTCTCTTACACGAATTCTGAATCTTTAGATGGCAAGGTATTTGACTAAATGTTTCCCTTTGCCGACAGACTGCAGTTTCTGTCTAAAAAAAATACATTATGATACTCATTAGAGAAAATAATAGAATTTCTTGTCTAGAGTACTCATTATAATAAACACTGGTGGAAAGAGATACCCAAAGACTGCTGCCTAATTTAATCACTAAACTTGTATGTGACTCTTGAGTATAACTGTGACACTTTAGTCCAAACAAACAGTATACGTAGCAATCCAGTAAAACAAAGATATGTCTGCATTCTTGCAAATGTGCTGCTCTCATGAGAACCTTTGTATATTTTAATTAATCCTTCAGAAACAAAAAGGCATCAGAGTAAATAAGCCGAAATAGCTTTAACAATCAATAGTAAAATGCATTAAATTTAGTATTTTTTCTTCTGGAATACAAAAACATAAATGCATTAGGCTATGTATTTTCTTGATAGCTTCATAGAATTATTGGAGTTTAACAAGAAAGTTTGCTACACAAGAGAAGGTATCCCTTGAGTGAATATTTTAGGTAGAAGATGTTGGTAAGCTGTTTAACTGGGAAAATAAATAATTTAATTTTCACATTTCACTTCTGCAAAAATATCTACAGAACAGAAGATGGTATGAGCTAACTGAATCACCTTACTGTATTTCTGATATGTTAAACACAAAAGACTGCATCCCAGAACATGAGATTTTATCGAACCAAGTTCTGAGGTTTAAGGTTTTCGTCTTCTTCTTTATGCACAGCAGGAGCATTGCATTGTGCCACTGTGATTGCTCCTTTACAGACCGAACAGCAGTCTACTCGATCCTAATCAGGTGGTTTATTTAAAAAATAAAATAAAATGCAGCTGATTGCTGAGAGAATACTGAATTATGTTGTTATGGCAACAACAGCTCTAGTTCTGCAATGATGTGAAATTAATGTTTCTGGGAAAACTGCTTAGACCCCAAACAGTTTGTATTTTTTTTTATCATGTTGCCATAAATTGAACACTTGCACTTATTCCATCCTGTAATTCCTGTTTATCTAAAGAAAACTGTTCACCCAAGTAGCATCTACATTTGCTCTCAAGTTTTTGTTTGTACATAGCATACTATATCATGAATATGTATTTTATGAGCAGCGAAAACCTACCAGGAGTAATATGGCATTCTGTTATGCATGTACATATTTCAGAAGAAACTACTAGAACACAGGAATTGTTTTAGACTATATATTTGTAACACCCTTGTAGGTAATAAACAGAAAAAAAGTAAATAAAATGGACTGTGCATCATTTCATTCTGCTCAAGTCATCTAGTTTTCATTTTCAATTTAGTATATAGGATTATGTCAAAATTATATGCTAAACTTAAAAAATAGGTTTTGCATGGAAAATAGTTAAACATGATTATCACTTTATTTTATTTTATTCTTTCACTCTTTGTTAACTAGGTACTTCATACTGCAGCTGCTATACCACAAAGGTCCATTGTGGATTACTCTAAAATATGACACCAGTCATAAGGGCTAATGAGACAGAGAGAGAAAATCTGGATAATTCGACATGTTTTGATATAGAGGAAGAAGATGGAGGTGCAGAGTAAATATATTCAGGGCACACACAGACAGCAAGCAGTTGGCTAGAATGACTGCCAGATCTATGCACCATAAACCTTAACTACTGAGACATTGGGTAGCTTACCTATAATTAACTCAAAAGTTACAGTGCCAGAGCACATTGCCTCTGAATGGGCATAAGTGATGTGTTCCAGCATCAATTTATTTATTTACTACATTTCTAAACCAACAAATACTCACTGACATTAAAATTATATGTTTGATTCTAGTATCAATATATTTCAATGAAAGAAAATAAAAAAAACAGAAATGTTCTTCTTTCGGCTTTTCCCGGTTAGGGGTCGCCACAGTGGAACTCCGGTCCGCTAATGATTGGCAGTAGATTTTGACGATGCCGAGGTGCCAGCTTGACGTCCAACCTTCAATGAAGGCATGCCCATTCACGCATGTCTTTCGAATGCCACTCGACCACGGGGATGACATGCAGACTCCACACAGAAGGCACTGCAGCCGAGAATCGAACAGGAGAACCTCTTGCTGTGAGGCGACAACGCTACCGCAATAAAAAACAGAAATAAAAGGGAGAAAATCTCAACTAAATTCTGTTGAACATACTGTGTATCTATAAATACATGATAAGATACAATGTTTTTTTCTTCTTTTCTGTTTCATGCAGTTTTTTTTTTTCTTTTATACAAATAGAGATGGCTTAGATTTAATACTGCTATTGTGCTGTAAAAGGTATGGCTTTCTATCTGATAATTTATCAGCCAGTGAAACATCTACAGCTCTCAAGTGACTGCTGGAATGTTAGTACACTTCAGTGTAAGCTTCAAAAAACACTAGTAAGGATCCAGTCCAAGACACAGATGGCTGTCATGAGGGTCAAATCTATGTGACTAAATAAGGTTGTGGATTGTTCCTCCCCCACACACACATGCCTATTGTATTTCAAAACATCCCATGAGGTTTGTTTTTCTTTCTTTCTTATCATGCCACTGGCATGCGTTTTTTTTTTTTTTTTTCAAAAGGTAGGCTATAGTACCCTAATGCTAAGGCTGTCAGTATCATTCGCTGTTTGGAAAACTGTACAATAATGCAGCAGTGTCTGATGTAATACAATTGATGCCACATAACCTAAATTAAAAAATGAAACCATAATGTTTCATCTGTGTTGTCCATTTTCATTCTTCCTCAACATGAAGGATTGGATCCAATCCTCAGATCCGACTCAACCAATTTTCTTGCAGCTTGTGGATAATACAAGCCCTCAAGCTCCTCCCTTACCCATAATACAGCAGTCACCCTCATTCCTCAGATCTTGTTTGCTGCCCTTTATTGAATATAGCAATGACATCAAATCAAAGCTTATAGACAGAACGTAACTATCTGGAGCTCAAACAACAGTAACTTTGGTTTCTATAATAATTTTCCATTTTTCTAGTAATTATCAAGAAAAAAGGGTAGGGGGCTGGAGGGAGGGAGAGGAGTTAACAAAGAATGAAAATGGGCAACACAGATGGAACATTATAGTGAGTATATAACTTCTTTATCTGATGTTGTCAAACATGTGGAACAGAGTCCCCAGCTACTTCAATCCCAGCTGGATTCTAAGAAAGGATATTCTTGAGTACTGTTGAGGCTTCTCTTTCCCTTGAGACCAGATCCAGTTTGTAATGAGTAATAAAGATATGAGGATTAGCTCAAGTTGCAGCTGTACAGATATCACCCATCGAAGACTTTCATACAAAAACTGATGAAGTTGCCATGGACCTGGTTGAATGGGCTCATTTTTTGATTGAATAATTTGAACTTTGGCTGGTTCATCTGCCTTAAATAGCCAGTGATTAAACCAATTTGTACTTGTTTGCCCAAAGCTGCAGTGAGTTAGGCCATCTGCCCTTGCTCTGCTGTTCTCCAAAACCTGCTGTGTGACTACAAAAGATAAGTACTTATTTTCAACTGTTTTCTGCATGTCTAATTAACTAAAACAATATTTGCTGCACATCTGTTTAAACTGTGGAACTGTTTTTTTTTTTTTTTTGGCTTAGTGAACTGAATCTTTAACTCTGTTCTGATGCTTGTCTCCTTATTGTTTTCTGTACTTGTTCTGTTGATTTTACTTGTTGGTACACTTGAAAAACACTAGCATAGAGCTGAATCTAGTACTTTTTGTGACTTTTGGAGCTTGTACTATAATTAATCTTTTGTCCAGAGAGGCCTAGCTGTTGCTTCATGGGAGGGATTTTAGTTTGGTCTGATCTGGCTAGAGTGACTGCTACAGGTCTCTATTTAAGGTGTTTTTGATTGGATAATTTGAACTTTGGCTGGTTCTTGTTTCTCTACCTTAAATAGCCAGTGTTTAAACCAATTTGTGCTTGTTTGCTCAAACCTGCAGTGAGTTAGGCCTTCAGCCCCTGCTCTGCTGTTTTTCAAAAACCTGATATGAAACTACAAAAGAAGTGTGCTCATTTTCAACTGTTTTCTGCACTTCTGATTAACTAAAACAATACTTGCTGCATATCTGTTTAAACTGTGCAACTGTTTTTAGTCTTAGTAAATTGAATCCTTACCTCTGTTCTGATCTTTATCTCCTTTTTGTTTCTCTGCTTTTTCTGTTCATTTTACCTGTTATTGCACTTGAAAAATAGTAGCATAGAGCTGAATCTAGTACTGTCTGTGACCTTTGGAGCTTGTAGTAGCTGTTGCTTCATGGGAGTGGGTTTCAGTTTGTTCTCATCTTGCTAGAGTTACTACTACAAGGCTCTGTTTAAGGTGTTTTCGGTCGGACAATTTGAACTTTGGCTGGTTCCTGTTTCTCTGCCTTAAATAGCCAGTAATTAAAGCAGTTTGTGCTTGTTTGCTAAATGCCACCATGAGTTAGGCCTTTTGCCCTTGCTCTACTGTTTTCTAAAAACCTACTGTGAGACTACAAAAGATAAGTGATTTGTTTCAACAGTTTTCTGCACTTCTGATTAACTAAAACAGTTTTTGCTGCTTATCTGTTTAAGCTGTGCAACTGTTTTTTGGGGCTTAGTGAATTGAGTATTTGCCTCTGTTCTGATCTTTGTTTCCTTTTTGTTTCTCTGCTTGCTCTGTTCATTTTGCTTGTTGCTGCACTTGAAAAACACTAGCATAAAGCTGACTCTAGTACTCTTTGTGACTTTTGAAGCTTGTACTACAGTTAATCTTTTGTCTATAGAGACTTTGCTTTTGCTTCATGGGAGGGGGTTCAGTTTGGTCTGATCTGGCTAGAGTGACTGCCATAGGGCTATATTTAAGGTTTTTTTCATTGGATAATTTGAACTTTGGCTGGTTCCTGTTTCTCTGCCTTAAATAGCCAGTGTTTGAACCAGTTAATGTTTGTTTGGTCAAAGCTGCAGTGAGTTGGACCTTCTGCCCTTGGTCTGCTGTTTTTCAAAAACCTGCTGTGAGACGACAAAAGATAAGTGCTTATTTTCAACTGTTTTCTGCATATCTTTTTTTAACTAAAACAATATTTGTTGCATATCTGTTTAAACTCTCCTGCTGTTTTTTAGGCTTAGTGAATTGAAAACTTATCTCTGTTCTGATCTTGTACCCCCCCCCCCCATCTGACCAACTGTTGTTCTCATATTAAAACTTGGTGGCTTTTGATTTGCCCATCTCTACTATAAATTTGATATTGGACACTCATCCCAGTCCCATTGCATCTGCTCATTGTACTGAGTACTGTTAGATGAGTTGTGAAGGCCCACCAGCTTATTCTACTGAGTACAGTGTGATCAGTTGTGAAGGCACACTCCTTTAGCTTTTTAATCTTCAAATTATCTTCTCTCTCTTTACTTTCTACTTAAAAATTGTGCCTCTTCCTACTTCATTTTGCTGTCTGTGTTTAGGTGCTCAACTGCATTTAGCTTGACACATCTGTTACTACTTGCCAGTAGCATGATTAAATTGATGACAGTATTCTACTGAATTGTTGCTTTATTTAAGATGTTTTTCTGTTGTGACTGTGAGCTAATTTATCACATTTACACTGTTTTAAAGCAATTTACTGATTAACTGCATTTCCTTACTGTTTAACTGCATTTCATTGCTATTTACTGCAATTCATTACTGTTTAACTGCATTTCACTGCATTTCATTATTGATCAGCTGTATATTTTCCTATTGTGAGTTCTGTTTTTGTCTGTAAGTGGTAAATCTATGCTTTTTTGTGAGTTGTACTGTGTTCTTAACGCTTAATTGAGTAGCATAGTCTGGAAACAGGTTTGCTACATCCAGAGCTGTTTGTTTTTACCTCCTATGTTTCTGGCAGCCATCTTTTGTTTGCCTTCTGTGTTTCAGACAGCCATCTTGTGTTGGTAGAGGCCTAACTCCTCTGCTAGTGAGAGTAGCTGAGCTGCCTAGACCTTGTCTGGCACAAGCTGCTTGGTATAAAAAGCAGGGACTAGCAAGGTTGGCCAGATTTCACCTTTACTAGAACCTTCTATCTCTGTGATACTTAAACCCCACATTTGACTGGTTTGGGCTTCTTTGCACACCACACACCACAGCTGCACTGTTTTAATCCATTGCAAGGTATTCCAGCTACAAATTTTCCCTTAGTAGCACTTGTATGATCACCTAGTAGTATTCCTCTTAGATCTTCCACCTTTTGCCCCCATAGCTCTCTCTGGTCTCTCTCTCCCTCAGATGTTAACAAATATGGGTGGATAATTTCCTACAGTTTCTCCTGCCAGTCTGGTTGATATGGGCCTCCTGAGACAGTGTAGCAACTGCCTCATGTACATGGACAACCCTCTACTACTACCTGGGAATACGATTTGTGAGAGATGCAATTACACTAAGAACCTAGAGTCTATGCTCTCTCCATCACAAGCCAGTATATCTGGCACTGAGAAGGTTGTCAACACAAACACCACACCTCACACACTATCCATATCTACACAACACACCCCACATATGTGGAGGTCTTCAACAAAAACATACCCAAACAAAAGAGACCTCCGAGGCAAAAACACGTGAGCTCCACTGCCCATCACATCACACACCACACATAGTCCACACACACATGTGTCTCGCAGCCACTAAGGCCTAAATATAAACCCAACATATTAGTCATCGAAGACTCCTTTGTGAGACACATGGATGTGCCCCTCACCAGGCTGGATAAGGAAAAAGTCATGGTTAGTTGTTTGTCATGTGCTAGAATCTGCATATCATGCACTCAAGTCTCTCAACAAAAGGTTCTGTTATGACTCTGTCATAGTCCATGTTGGCATAAATGACTTGATACATACCTCCCTGGAATATATGAAGAGAGACATGATTGAGTTTGCTGAACATGTGTCCCAGGCAGGAATGTTCCTAGCCTTAATCAGCATTCTACCATCACCCAGAATTATGCCTCAATACAATGGGAAAATAATTGGGTTAGTTTCTGGATTCATCCCAGGGCATCCAGTACCTGACAACCTGGGAAGATATGATCGACATACCAAAATGCTTTGACAGAGATGGCCTGCATCTATCTCCCTTGGGATTCAGGCTTCTGGCAAAGGCTCTTGCCTCCACCATAGTGCCTTTTTTTTAGGCAATGCCATGAGGTCAAAACTACCAATATGAAAATTTCATCAAAACCCAAATTAAAGTTCCTGCTGATAAATGCTAGCAGTCTAAACATGAAACTGCACTCACTGTAAGCATTCTTAAACCTGGAAGATGCTGACATTTGTGCAGTCACATAAACCTGGTTCAAAGCTGTGGTACCCCAGCTATACCAGGTTACTCGTCTTATCATTGTGACCCCAAACCGTGAACAGCAAAGCAAAAGGAGGTGGAGTTGCAATATATATTAAAGACATACACACCTCCAGGCTGGCCAAACAATATGATGCACAGGAGACACTCCAGGTGCAGTTAACCATTGACAAGACCTCTATTCAAATCATAGTTAGCTACAGTCCCACTCCACTTATCTGGACTTCTTTGAATCTAAAAAGAATCAACCCTTTACCCTTATCCTGAGTGACTTTAACTATCCAAACTTAGAATGGAAGAACTACTCATGCCAAAACACAAATGCCTAGATATTCCTTGATTTCATCAAGCAAATGCCTTGTACCAGATGGTCAGCACCCCCACAATAGGTGATAATATCTTGGACTTGGTATTAACCAACATGAGTAACCACTGCAGCATCTGTACAGTGTCAACCTCCCTGGTAAGATCCAACCACAAAGCAGTCACTTTCAAAGTTGCCATCTCTCTCTGACACCCCCCTCTGGCTACAATCAAACAAACAAACTTCTCCAAATCTGATTACAACCTCCTGAGGGAAGTTATAAATAGCTTCACAGCTCTCTCCCCCTCCATAGGAACTGGTACATATGAACAAACCTATAAAAAGTACTATAAGAACATTTATATAGCTGTATAGACTCAGGAATTCCCGAAAGGACAAAATCCTCCTCCTCAAGGAAATAAATAAACTCTATAATAAAAAGAAAAACTTGCTGTCCAGAAACAAGAAGAAGCAGGGGCCTAAGTGGAAGCAATCTCTCTTTAGCATGAAGAAGCAAATAAGAGCACTTGTGAAATCCTCAGAAGCAAACTTCAAGTTCAAACTGGCCACATCTTCTAAAGACAATCATAAGACCTTCTTCACATATGTCTGCAATCTTAAAGGAAGCACACAGATCTGCTCAGAACTGGTGGTCAAGGACACCACATACACAAATGCTGTAGATATAGCCAACCTGCTGGCAGACAGGTTCATTGAAAACTTCACCCCTCTGTTCCCCATCAGTAAATCAGGACATCCCCAGCACCTGTCACCTCCCCTTATCTCTAGGGAGCAAGTCATCACTACCATCTCAAGGGCAAAACATACAGCATCCATGGAACCTGATAATATCTCAGGATGCACCCTACATGAACTCAGGCAGGAACTTGCAGCATCATTAGGCACCCTATTCAACCAAAGCTGGATTTGTCCCAGCCGAGTGGAGGAAGGCCACTGTCATCCCTATGCACAAGGGTAGAGCATCCACTGGTCCAGGAAATTATAAATCAGCCTAACTATTCTGATCTGCAAGGCCACTGAATGAATTATCATGGATCTCATTAACAAGGACATTGGCAAATTCCAAACACTCGATCAAACACAGTTTGGTTTCGTCAAGTGGAGGTCATGCCTATTAAATTTGGTCAACAACTTTGAGACAGTCATCAAAGCCATGGATGAGGGGAAGATGGTGCACACCACCTACATTGACCTAGCCAAAGCCTTTGATACTATTCTCCACATAGGTATAATAGGTAAACTCTCTCAACTAGGCATCAATCCATATGTTACCAGATGGGTAGCAAACTGGCTCACTGATAGAAGCCACCTAGTCAAAATAGGGGAAGCCACCTCAAACAGTAGACACATAATGAGCAGTGTACCACAGTGATCAGTCTTGGGGTTTCTGTTGTTTGGGATATACTTTTCTGAGGTGCAGGCCAAAACCAGTGGGCTATTGCTGACCAAGTTTGCAAATGACTGCAAGCTGGGCATTGTCATCATTTCCCCTAGTGATGTCAACATCCTCCAAGAGGGTCTCAGCCTAGCAAATGACTGGCCTCAAACTGAATGCCAAAAAATGCATCATCATCCCCTTTGGGGGGAGTGATGTCCCCACAAATTATGACATTAATAACAAGGTCCTATGCATGCAATCAGTTGTGAAGGACTCGAGCATCCAGGTTGATAGCAAACTGACTTTTGATCAGCTGAGATCCCATATAAGATCCTCCAAAGCTAGCTATGAAAACAAAATTGCCACTAAATCCAAGGACAACCACAAAGCATTCTACAGCTATGTCAAGAATCTAGATGGCAACACGCAGATCTGCTCTGAGTTACAGCACAAAGGCATGAAAATTACAGAACCAATTGATATTGCCAACATCCTGGCAGATAGGTTCAGTGCTAACTTTACCCCCCCTCCCACCCCCTAAAGGGCCCATATCTATACAGGAAGAATGCAGAGTCCATGTAATCACAACTATGCAGGTAAAAAAGCCAGAAACACAGCATCCATGGGACAGGACAACATCCCAGGCTGCGTTTTACATGAACTTCAGAACAAACTGGCTCCCCACTTAAGCACCATGTTCAATAATAGCCTCACATCAGGCTTTGTGCCCACTGAATGGCACACAGCAGTAGTTATCCCACTCCACAAAGGGGGAGCCACCACTGATCCTGGGAACTATCGACCTATTAGCCTGATGAGCCTGGTCTGCAAGGCCATGGAACGTATCATCATGGAACTTATAAACAAAGACATTGGTAACCTCCAAACTCTGGATCCCACCCAGTTCAGGTTTGTGAAAGGCAGATCATGCCTCCTGAACCTGATTGACTTCTTTGAGGCAGTCACAAAAGCCGTAGATGAGGGTAAGGTGGATCACACAGCCTATCTTGACCTCGCCAAGGCTTTCGACACCATCTTCCATTCTGGAATTATAGCTAAACTCATTAAACTAGGTATAAAGATGGGTTGCCAACTGGCTCACTGACAAAACCCACACTGTAAAAGTTGCAGACTCCAACTCTGACCTCAAAGCAGTGACAAGTGGAGTACCACAGAGTTCCATCTTGGGATCTCTCCTGTTTGGTATCTACTTCTCTGAAGTACAGGCTAACACAGAAGGCCTCTGGCTAATGAAGTTCACAGATGACTGCAAACTTGGAGCCATAGTCAAGTCCCCAAATGATGTGGACATCCTACAGAAGGGCCTTGCTGAGACAGATGCCTGGTGTCAGAGCCATGGTCTCAAGCTCAGTGCCAAAAAGTGCAGTGTCATCCCCTTTGGTAAAAACTCTGTACCCATGAACTACCACATAGGCAGCAATCTACTTAACACCGAATGCGTGATAAGAGACCTTGGGACCAAGGTGGACAGTAGTCTATCCTTTGATAGTCACATCACCACAGTAGTCAGGAAGTCCTTCTACGTGACACAACACATCATAAAAGGGT
The DNA here is from genome assembly GCF_019279795.1 of Protopterus annectens. NCBI lineage: Eukaryota > Metazoa > Chordata > Ceratodontiformes > Protopteridae > Protopterus > Protopterus annectens. Next base: position 178,614,587 of record NC_056729.1, on the reverse strand, counting down.
TCTCATCCAGGAAAAAAGAGGTCATTGTTCCCCTCTACTCGATACTCATTAGACTCATTATAGAGTACCCTGCCCCTTTTGGAATGTACCTCAAAAGACATCTGCAGCAGCTGGAAAGGCCACAGAAGTACCTCACAAAGATGATTACTGGTGTCAAACAAATGCCCTACACTGACCACCTCAAAAAAACTCCAGCGTTACTCCGTATTATATTGCCTACTCCGAGGTGATCTCTGCCTAACATATAAAGCTATGTCAAACCCAGAGCTGTTGGACGTGCTACACCTAAAGAAATCCCAATCCCTCTGAGCTACCCTTGTGACTCCTTAAGCTGTATGTGACATGAGTTTCATGGATGAATTAGAGATAGATTGTAAGGTTACCAACTGTATTACCAACTGTGAAGAAACAGAAATCTCTAGAAGTACTGGTCCCAGAGAGAGATTTTGAAAATTCTTTGATCAAATCCCTCTGTAATCTTGTGTAGTGTGCAAAGTAATTCAGGGACCTGAGTGCAAAAGTTGCTGATGCATACACATGCTTCCCAAATCTGTCCAACTCTCTAGACTCCCATTTAGGGGGACGGACAGAGGAACACTGTTCAGTGAGTTCTTTCTTTGTTGCTGCCACTATGACCATAGCATCCACTGGTTCTCTTTTGTTCCAGAACTTTCTTCCTTTTGGTGGTGCGAGGATCTGGTCTCTTGGGGATCAGCTCAACAGAATCAGGCTCCCTCCACTCCCTCTGAGAGATCAAATCAATAAGTTCATCAGTGGGCAGTGTCACCCAAGAAGTAGATGGGCCAGTACCAAATACCTGGAGGAATACTGATTCCTCTTGAGAAGGCTTATCGGTAGACCAACCATTCCTTTGTTTAAGGATCCCTAAAATATCTCCAAATGAGATGTCATCAGGTAGTGATCTTGATGACCATTTTCCTTCATCAAAATTGATATCTTCTGTAACCAACTCCTGAGGACAGTCCAAGTGATTGTTCTTGCACTTCCTCTTCCTAGGGACTTCTTCAGTGGGGTGTTCTGGAGAAGTATCAGAAGAAATAATTATACCCTGCTGGGTAGCCTACAAACTTTGGGTTGGCTGTCCATGTGGAGTAGAGTGTTGAGGCTCAAGACACAAAGGCATCTGGGATCCAAAGGGAAGATTTGAGTGGGGAGAAACTGTCTGTCCTCTAGAAGAGACATCTCTCTCTACCACCTCAAAAGAGAATGCCCCAGAGAGACAGAACCCATTGGATTTGTAAAGACATGCTTATGGCTTGTCAGCTTCCTCTGACCCAAAGGCACACTACCTGAGGCAGAAGTCAGAACCAAGTATCAAATGCCAGGACTCTGAGGGGCAGAAATAGCTCTGACAGCTTCAGAGTAACACCTCGGATCCAACAACGAAGCTTTGGCTCAAAAGGTTGTCTGGCTCCGACACACTTGGAAGCAGTGCACTCATAGAAGATATCTGATCCAAAGTAAAACAATCTTCAGATCTGAAACTGACAGCAGTGGAAGTTTCACATGTAGGAACTCCAAAGTCAAAGAACAGATCACAGAAGGAGCCAAAATTGATGGACTAGTAAAGGTCTCCAGACCCATGGGGATAGGAGCTGGGAGAACCGCCATCTGAAGTTATGTCAAGGTAAACTTCATCATGATTTTTTCCACATCAGCTTCTATGAGACTTCAGGAAGAATGGGAAGAAGCTATTGAAGAAAATCTTGAATGACAGCATCTTTCCAGGAATAAAGATAGGAGCTGAGAGGGTACAGGATCCAAGGAAGGCACATATCTAGTCCTAGGTAACTGCTTTAATGCAGGATGAGATGGCTCTAAAGATATGAATCTGGTATCCAAAGAAGTCAGATCTGAAGGTTTGCCTTTAAGAACATAAGTTTTTCAGGTATTCCTAAGTGGTTCCAAAGTCGGATGCAAAGATGACTGATAGGATCCAAGTTGGTCAAAATGTCTTTTCTTGATTTCTTTTTTATCTGTTTTGCAGGTTTGAGCTCCAATAAGTGAGTCGCCAAAGGAAAAAGACCCTTGAGAATAAGTTTGTCCTTCCTGTCAACCAGTGCTCTCAGATTCAAGGATTTACAAATAGAACAGGAAGACTGTAAATGTCAGGACCCAAGCAGTAAACACATAAATCATGGTCGTCTGCCAACCAAATTGTATGCCTGCATTTATCACACTTTTTGAAACCTGACAGCTTATCTGCCATTTTAAACAATTAAACACAGTCGTAAGTAAACCAATCTCGACAGAAAAAAACGAGGTAAAGCAGAAATAAGGAAGGTTTTGTTTGTTTGTTTTTTTATTTATACAGAGTAGGTGAGAAAGAAAAATGGAATACCAACAATGGTAGTATTAGAACTACCCCAACAGTAAGTGAAGGATTACTAACAATGGTAAGAGGAACTACGAGAAGGTAAAAAGAGAAGAAGAAATGCCACAAGGATTTACATAGATTAAGGGAGGAAAAATAAAATTAGCAAAAAGGGAAGCTTTTACAGAGGTATATAAAAAAATCCAACATAGCTTTTAAACAAATGCGTGAGAGCTGCAGCAACCACATCTTCACACAACGGCAGCAAATGAGATCTGGGGAAAGAGGAGGACTGTTGCATTATCAGTAAAGCAACAGAGTCAGATCCATGGATTGGATCCGAACCTACATGTTGAGGAATAAATGAATGAACACTGACAACATCAGATCTTGTATTGAGTGTGCCACTAAGAATGTCACCACTGTTATTCACATTACTGACTTCATTTCTACACTTAGTAGAAGCTTCAGTGCAGGAGAAATTTTATTCATTTCTGTTATACTATATGAGTCATTTCATTTTGTGACATTTATTACAGAAGCTTAGGTTGTGAGAGGCACAGTTCATAGCACTATTTTTTTCCCTTTTAGATTATAAAGCTGCTCAGAACTGTATGTAGCAAGGAAGTCTGGCAGCCAGGGCAGCAGCCTAATTTTTGGGAAATTTTGATGCTATCTACTGTCTAACTTTCCAAGGCCAATATATGTCAAAGGTACAAGTAACAGTTTAACACCACAAATACAGACATACTAAGCACAAAGTTAGCTATGAACCCTGAGCATCAGACATAAAGCTTATGTATCCCTGAATCTAAAGGATAGAAAACAGGGATATGGCACAGTTATCATCACTTGCACAAAGTGCTGTGTAGAAGGGCAGGAAGCCTAGGCTGGCACAAAAGGTTATGGAGTCTGTGTGAGTAAGAAAAAGAAGTGAGCAGACAGTTGGATACACCAACAAATGGGCCATGAGACTAAATGAGTAACTGTTTTGTGTGTGTGTGTGTGTATGTGTGTGTGTGTGTGTGTGTGTGTGTGTGTGTAGGGGTCCCCCAGGTGAAATTAGTGTGTGAGTGTCTGCATGAGCACAGCCAAGCACTGTGCTGGCTCTACAGCTTGGTATATTAGACAGGTATGATCCATGTATTATAGAGATGGTAGTTCATTGTTGTCAACCCTGACCACAAGAACTGGCTCTGCCATGAGTTGCATTGGCACATCCACACCCATGGCCAGATGTAGTGTTGCTAACTGAATGTGACTGATGTCTGTTGGATGAGCTCCCTTCATGAGGATGACGCAGGACCATGACCCTATTGCCTGCCACATCTGGGTGTGGAAAGCACACTCACTGATGGAGGAGTGGAAGTACTAAAACTACTGGAGCATGATCGGGCATGGCCAAGTTGGCTGACAGCAGATGATGTGGCTGACCTATGCCCACATGGATGCAGTTCCCCTCCAAGCAGATGTTCCATCACAGACACCACTCATTCCAGTTTGTCATTCATCCAATCCACTGAATCGGCAACATGGTAGAGACAGTCGCACATGTCAGACTGTGCCACATCTACAACCCTGAGCATTTGTCTGGAGCACCTATAGGATCATGCTTGTGTGTCCTTGATAGCCCTAAACATACACTGAGTGGCATGAGAAGAGACACATGTACTAGTTGGAGGATGGACAGCAGCCCCCTCCAAGCACCCCTTTCAACATTCCTGTGAGGCACCTCACGAGACTTTGGCTATGGTCAGACACAACAGGCACTGAAGCTGCAGTAGCTACACTTCTCTGATCAATGGCCTTGACCATCACCTGTCCAATATCTGTGGCCTCACTGGAATGAGTAGGTTTAGGCTTAATGGCATGGGTCTAATGGAACTGAATGGGATGGCTGTATGTCACCCACAGTGTCAGATTCAACCTATGCACCCCCCACCCAACTGTGCCTGAGTTTGGCCATCATAATCAACAGAGTCTGCTGATACACTGACATTAGGTGGAAAGCCCCCCCCCCACACTCCTAATGGTATGATCACTTGTGATAAAAAGCAACAGACATGTGAATACATTAATACCTACACTACTGTACTGCAATATATGCTAGCTAAGTAACAGTGCTGCCCTTATTGCAGACAGTACAGCAATACACACAACAGGCCTGACATCAACTGCACATATTAAAATATTTCTTTAAATTGCTCAGCAGTACTGATATAAAAATGTGTGGATTACCATCTGCAGAAGAGATTCTGCTCTGTAATCCAAGTGTTCCCAGAAGTTAAGCAGGAGGTAAAAACAACTTCATCACAACTAACAGTAACACAGGCCAGGAGGTATTACTTTTACCCCTTCATATGTCCATTAACTATTCTTTCAACAAGAATGAGGCTGTCATCTCAAACCTAAGCTAATAAATGTAGCAATCTTTAATCCAACCCTGCAAAAAATACATGTGATACAGAAGTAATGTATTGATTTCAATTGTTTTACTATATAATACTCAACTGTTGAGATACCAAAGCCTACATGGAATCTCCTCCTGGGGCATGTTTACTGTCTCTGATATTGTTGCTCCCAAATCCAGGACATACTGTACTGGACTCTGCCTTGAGATCTCTGGATCCCTGATATTGGCCAGGAACTCTTCATTGGGTGTTAGTGGCGGTTGCCTAGCAGGCCCTCCTCTGGTACCCATCTGGTCATGGCCCACTGCAGCTGCTCTCCTCAGTGCAGATGTGATCACGTCAGTGGCCCTGTGGTGCACCTACTTGTATGTCCTGCCATGACCACCCACGGCATTTAGATCAGCAACAATCTGTTGCTAAATTTGCATCCTATGTGCTATATCTTCCCATCTCCTTTCCAGCAGACAAGCACCATGTTCCCTAAAGGTATCCAATATGACCTAGTTCTCAGCATCAGTGAAGGAGAGTCTCTAAAGACTGACACACCTAGGTGGCAAACTTCTAGGTGTCCTAAAAGACAACAGAAGATAGTACGCATAAGTATCACATAAGTAAGGATTACTTGTTTTCAGATAAAACAGAAAATATAGCCACTCAGTATTACCCCCTGTAAAACATACAACAGTCTGCAGATGTGAAATATGAATAACAGGCAGTATGCAATACAATGAGAGTAACAAGACCAAAATATCCTGTGTTGTTTGTGCCATAACAGTAACTCACCTTCGTCCCCCCAAAAGAACAGGAAAATAGCACATCTTGCTAACAAACCATCTTTGAAATGCTAAAAGTGCTATCAAAGGAACTGTCCCTGAAACATTTGTACATATATAGGCTTATAGTGCCTGCATATTTGAACTTCTTCTTACTGTAATTGGTACACCTTGTTTGCTGTAGCATAGACTAGATCCAGGCCTGCTGAATCTTGCTTTGTTTGTATGCTTGTTGTTTGTTTGCTTGTTATTTCCCTGAAAAGCTAATTCCACCTAAAACACAGTTTTTAGTGCTTCTGCAGATCCCTAGTGATATCTGCATTGCTTACTGTACTTATTTCCTAGTTTCACTTGAAAGAAATTTACTGTTTGTCATTTTTGCATTTAAGTTACCTGTAACACATTGCATTTAAGTTACCTGGCACTTGCTCACTAAAGCAATTATATAAGTCAGCACTAAAAAAATTAAAAGCACTACACCCTCACAAACTCCCCTTGAGTACCTTGTTATTGGCCCTTTTTTTCAATTATAAAGGAATTCCCAATACTATTCTAGCATGTCCAAAGGCCAGTTGTCAATCTCCTCTCCGGTCCAGCTGGTGAATCTGGGAATCTTGAGGCAATGTTACAACTGCCTCATGTACACAGACAACCCTCTCCTCCTCCCAACAAATTCCAACACGTGAGAGATGCATCCATATAGCCAAACTGGAGGCTAAGCTCTCTCAACTCAGTACTGGCGTAACCAGAAAGGAGGAGAAGGAAACCACACTCACTACAATTCCAGTCTCACACAGGCCTACCACGACAGCAAACCAAACACATAAACACACAAAAACATACTCAGAGGCTCTAAATAAAAATCTGCTTAAGCAGCAGAGACCTCCAAAGCAGACACCCAAGCAACCGCTACCCCAAAACAAAACACGTGCAACACATAGCTCACAAAGCCAGTGTGCCGAACAGTCACAGCCCTTAAGGCTAAACAACACACCTGATACACTTGTAATAGGTGACTCTATCGTCAGGCACACTGACGTCCCGCTCACCAGGCTGAACAAGGAGAAAGTCACAGTGAGCTGCCTGTCGGGCGCTAGGATCCACCACATAACACAAGCACTCAGGTCACTCCAAGGCAAGTACAAATATGACTCAGTCATTGTCCATGCTGGTGTGAATGACCTGAGATGTACCTCCCTGGACTACATGAAAAGAGACATAGAGGAGCTCTCTGAGCATGTAGCCCAGGCTGGTATGACCCTGACCTTGAGTAGCATCTTACCCTCACCAAGAATGATGCCACAATATGAAGACAAGATGATCAATTTCAACAATTGGCTTAAGTATAGGTGTCATTCAAAGGGGATCCAATGCCTGTCAGCCTGGGATGACATGCTCAACAAGCCACGATGCTTCGCTAGGGACGGCTTGCACCTATCACCCCTGGGCTTTCGGATATTGGCAAAGGCTCTTGCTACCCCATAGTGCCTTTTTTGGGCAAGGCTCAAAAGACAAACCCACCTCCATAGGTATCATAAGGGATAAGAAACTAAGAGTAATGCTACTCAACGCCAGAAGTCTAAACCTCAAGATGCACACACTCAAAACTCTCCTTAGCATGGAGAACATTGATATCTGTGCAGTAACAGAAACCTGGTTCAAGGCTCCCGAGAGCACCCCAGCACTACCAGGTTATACCTCATACCATGCTTTTCGGCCCCAAAACTGGGACCGAACCACAAAAGGAGGGGGAGTATCAATATTCATCAAAGATACCCACACCTCCAGGTTGGTGGGACAGCACGAAACATCAGAGACTATCCATGTGCAACTAACAGAGGGTTAAACTGCCTTCCAGTTTATAGCCTGCTACAGTCCACCCTCCCAAACCCAGGAACCCCACTCGGCCTTCCTGAGAACACTGGAAAATATGAAGGTCTCTCCAAACACGATTATATTAGGCAACTTCAACTACCCAAACATAGACTGGGAGCATTACTCTAGCTCCAACACCCTAGCCCAAAGGTTCCTAGAATTTATAAACTCAAATGCTATGGAACAACTTGTTACCACTCCCACAACAGGGGAAAACATACTGGACCTGATCATCACCAACATGGGGACTTTATGCTCCAGACAAGAAGTATATCCCTCACTGGTAAGATCAGACCATAAACTAATCTCACTGGATATTCACATCCCGACCACACCCCCTGCCCAGAAAACCACAGTGAAAAACTTCTCTAAAGCAAATTTCACACTCCTCAAAACCGAGATGGAATCCTTCAAAGTCCCCGGGCCTGTGGAAAATACGGCCCAGACCACAGAATCCTTTATAAATGGATGCTATGAACACCTTCAGGAATGCATGGATCATGCAATCCCAAATAAAACCAAGAACCAATCCTCCAAAGGCAGATGTCCTGTCTGGTGGACCCCAGCCATAAACAAACTATACAATAGAAGGAGGAAGCTACTACATGATAGAGCAGAATCCCAAAAAGGGAAGGCATCTCTGATCAGTAGTAGCAAAAAACTATGGGCACTCATAAAATCGTCTAAGGCCAGCTTTGAGAGAAAAATTGCACAGGACACTAAGGATAATCACAAGGCTTTCTTTAGTTATGTTAGTAACCTGGGTGGGAATTCCCAGATATGCTCAGAATTAGTCCAAAATGATAAAAAATACACCGAACCCACAGACATTGTCAACATGCTAGCTGACAGGTTCAGCGCAAACTTCTCCCCCCCTTCCCTACAAAAGGGCAAATATCTATCCCAGCAGAGTGCTGCCCCCCTGAAATCTCAGATGCTCAGGTAAGAGCCACCCTCTCCAAAGCAAAAAACACAGCATCAATGGGACCAGACACTGTCCCGGGCTGCATCCTACATGAACTCCAAGAAGAGCTAAACCCAAACATAAAACTACTGTTCAATCTCAGCATTACTATAGGATATGTACCCAAAGAGTGGCGTACAGCAACAGTGGTCCCTCTCCATAAAGTTGGTGCCTCAACGGATCCTGGAAACTATCGTCCCACAAGCATGACTAGCTTGGTCTGCAAAGCTATGGAAAGGATCATCATGGACCTCATAAATAAAGATATTGGGGACCTATAGACACTGGATCCTACCCAGTTCGGCTTTGTTAAGGGCAGATCCTGCCTCTTAAACCTGGTCAATTTCTTTGAAACAGTCACCAAGGCCATTGACGAGGGGAAGGTGGTCCACACAGCCTACCTGGACCTCGCAAAAGCCTTTGATACAATACCCCACTTGGGTATTATAGATAAGCTCACCAGCTTAAATATAAACCCCTATGTCACTAAATGGGTTGCAAACTGGCTCAAGGACAAAACCCACATGGTTAGAATTGCTGGAGCCATGTCAGACTCCAAACCAGTTACAAGTGGCATCCCAAAAGGCTCAGTCCTGGGGCCCCTCTTGTTTGGTATATATTTCTCGAAGGTACAGGCCAACACGGAAGGACTGTGGCTGACCAAGTTTGCAGATGACTGCAAACTGGGCACCATAATCGACTCTCCAGCCGACACAAGCATCCTCCAAAAGGGCCTCATAGAAACAGACAACTGGTGCCAGAGCCATGGCCTCAAGCTAAACGCCAAAAAGTGTATAGTCATCCCCTTTGGCAAAAACAAAGTGCCCACAAATTACCACATAGGTGGTAATCCATTAATAAGGAAGAAGTAATTAGGGACCTGGGGACCCAAGTTGATAGCAATCTCTCATTTGACAACCACGTGGCCAAAGTTGTTAGAAAAACATTTTATATAGCCCACCTAATCATGAAGGGATTCACATCTAGATCAGGGGAGGTCATCATGCCTCTTCACTCATCCCTCATCAGGCCCATAATTGAGTACAATGCCCCTTTTGGGATGTACCTTACCATACACCTGCAGCAACTTGAAAGACCCCAAAAGTACCTCAACAAGAGGATCAAAGGGCTCAAACAGATGCCATATGCTGCCCGGTTAAAGAAACTCCAGCTCTACTCAGTGGCATACCGCCTGCTCTGAGGCGATCTGTGACTGACGTATAAAGCCATGTCCAACCCAGAATTAATGGACATGCTGCACCTCAGAAAATCCAAATCCCATTGAGCCACGCGTTTGAGAGACTTGAACCTCAGCACTGAAATAAATAGGACATGCTGGAGGGACAGATTCATAACCCAGAGGCTCCCTTCACTCTGGAATAAAATCCCAGTCCAGGTTAGGCAGAGTCCCTCATTGAATCTCTTCAAGAGGAATCTTGATGAGTGGATGGGAGATCGTAGGTTTACCCTGGGTATCACTTCTGTGTCACTGTTAGACAGAGGCACAGTATACTAACCTCGAAAAAGGGCATAGCAAAATTAATTTAAAATGGGTGGCAAAAGCCAAACACACTCTGTCTAGGCTTATAAATGCCCTAGGGCAGATAGCCTAGTATGAACCTATGAACCTATGAACCCATATTTATCACACAGCATTCCATTTGTTTGTATTGGCAATCATGTATCTCTCTGATATGTCCTGTTAAACATGCCCATGCCATTAGTACACTTGTCAGTAATGCATACAGATAAAAGTGTAAGAACCTTTGCTTCAGATTCTTATTAAATACATTCCAGCATATGCAGTATGTAGCTGACCAAATGGAAGCTTTCCTTCAAGGGTTGCCACCTTTTCAAATGCCTAAAAGTTGGACATTTTTGGTACAAAAGTTAGATTTTACAGTGCAAAACATACCCACAGCCAGTACAAAGGACAGGACTTCACTTTTGGCCTACATCAAACCTTATTCTTGTAGAATTTTAGTTGCTTATTTTGTTTCTTATCACATTTAGGTATTTCAGATACAGAATAACTGTTTTATGCAGCTATTACATAAAATATAAGAAATATGTTTGTCCTAAAATCTCAGGATGTTTGCCATTTTTCAATTTCTTTGCAGGACACAACTGCCCAAACAGGGACTGGCCCTTGCAAAGTAAGACAGGTGGCAACCCTATTTCCTTCTGAAGTTCAGTACTCCTCTGTACAGATATATCCTGAAGAAATAGCTTTCTGTGCAGTCCTCCCAATATAAACAAGTCTCCTCAACATCAGTTTGCCTAGAAACATGGTTGCCTTGTTATATGGTGTAGATTCAGGGCTGTTGGCAGAATGAATATGCAAACTGGGTGTGAACTCATTGGAGTTTCTGAATCCCAAAAATGTAATCTGTGTATGAGATGTAAACATAGTGAAGGCACACCCTCAGTGTTTGTTTTTAATGGTTTGCAACTGTGAATGATTACTGGTTGGGAGAAGGAAAATACAAAAGCACTGCAGCCTGCCTCACTTCAACTGTGCATGTCAGGTTAGAGCTACAAAGTGTTATCTGTAATGCTGGAAATGTAAGTAAGCAGCACACAAAACACAGGTTGTGTTTCTTAACATGCAACCTGCCCTTCATTTGTTGGCAACTGCATATAATATTATTTCCACTTAATATCCTCAGACATTTTAAGGCCATTGATATAGAATGGCTTATATACTGCATGTCTCAGATTACTTCTCAGATAAATGAAGAATGGCCAACAAACACAGAAATGCAAGGCAGAGTTGTATATTTGCAAGCAATAATCATGACAGGTTGTGTGATCACTAGGTGCACTACATTCAAAACTAATACATGTACAAGTCACACTTGTATGGTTTGATTTCAGTATAGATGCTGTTGCAGCTGGTTGTATGCATCTTGATTCAAATTGTTTGCTGCAAAGCTGTTTGTGTGGCAATGAGGGATGAAGCACCCATCCTGTGTTCTGAAGATCTATTGGAGTGATAGTTTTAGTCCAGACCTATGTACAAATATCTCACATGTACTAACATTTTCCAGTGTGCATATCATAGATTGCTTTTCCTCATTTAAACTACCTCTCCCTTTTCTTTCTTTCTTTCTTCCTTCCTTCTCTCTTTTTTTTTTTAATCCAGTGTTTGTGTGATGCGCGGCTTACTGAAAACACAGCAGATGGAGAATAATGAATGTCAGATCAGACTATACTTATCTAGTTTGTGTGAAGTGCAGCAGTGTGCAACCTGAACAACTGGCCCACCCAGGAAGCAGACAGGATCAAGAAAGCTAAAAACAGAAACCGGAGGCATTCAATTAATACTACTGGGCATCGTGTAAACCCGTAAAATGATGTTGCACTGTGCTTAACAGTGAGACCTTAAGAATGATTAGTAAAATAGGGAATGTTATGCAACTAGTCCTGTGACAGCAGGTGTAAATGTAGGGCTGGAGTACAGATGGCCCTGGATGTGCAACCTTAGCTTTACTGTTCTGACATTGCAGATTATAGCAATGAACTGCAACATTTATAGGTGAATGTTTCAAACTTAAAACTATGTTTCTTCAAAGGGGTTACCCCTTAGATCTCTTAGATGAATTAATACAGGAAGTAAGAATAAAGAGACTTAATGGGGTTTATAAACCGATTTTGAGACAAAATAGAATTGTAGGAATTGACATAGACAAGGTGATAGTTAATGAAGAAGTAAAACCAGTCCTAAATAATGGCACTCAAAGTCAAAATTACAATCTAGCATATATTATGACATTTACCGTGGATTCTTATTATATTAAAAATATTATATGTAAGAATTGGAACTTGTTGGCAGAGGATTTTAATTTATATACCAAGCTAGGTGAAATTCCTAAGTTTGCCTATCATAAAGGATCTAACTTTAAAAGCCTCTTGGAAAGAACGAAATATGACTACAGTACTTATGTAGGTATGAAGCAATGTTGCAATTGTCCATATTGCAAGTATATAGAGGAAGGTGCTAGTGTAATTGTAAATAATTTTAAGATATCCAATAAGATGAAGCACAACTGTAACTCAATAGGCATGGTCTATTTAGTTAAATGCCAGTCAGGTTCATCATTTTATATTGGCAAAATGGACTGTCACCTGAGGGGATAGACTATATGAGCACCTTTACAGTATAGATAGACAAAACATTGACAATGCTCTAGCAAAACATACTGCATTGTTCCCTTTACATAATTTTAAATTTAGAGCGATAGACCAACTTTTTAATAATTTTAGAGGTGGTTTTTGTTCATTATGTTTAGAAATATTGGAGCTTTTTTGGCAATTAAAGCTTAATGCTTTTTGTCATCCTGTTCTTAATGATAATTGCACAATAACATGTTTATTCAAATTAAAAAAGTTTGGATAGGTAAAGGTATGTGATATGTTGTTTTTATATAGGCTTATATGTAATATATATATATATATATATATATATATATATATATATATATATATATGGGTTCACATTATAACATCGAAATACTGAAATGTCGAATTTCAGTATCTCGAAGCTATAAAGTCAAATGTGAAAAATAGTGAATGTTCATAATCGCGAATTTGATGTATGTCGAAAATTTGTCGAATTTGCGGTTATGAAGTTGCGCTATGTAATGTCCGGGTTTGTGTTTTGTTGGTGCGCGGTGCCGTGTTTGGATGTAAGTGTTATGTCAGGTAAGTGAGTGTTTTGTAAGGGATTTGAGTGGGAGTTAGAGTGTGTGTGAGGGATTGGAGAATGTGCCTGTCTGAGTGAGCTTTTGTGTTGTGTTTGTGCGATCTCGGAGTTAGTATATATAAGTAGGGGGGTGTGGGGGGTGCAGGGGTGCTTGCGCCCCTGTTTATGTGTGTGTGAGTTGTGTATTGTGTTGTTTTTTTGTTTATGTTGTGATGTGGGTGTTGTGTTGCATGTTTAGTGTAGTGTGTGCAGTGTTTTTGGTTATGTGGTTTCACGGTTTTTGTTTGTCAGTGTTTTATGGATTCGGTTTTATGGTCTCGAGATACTGAAATTCGATATTTCAGCATTTCGAGGTTATAAAGTGAATTTATATATATATATATATATATATATATATATATATATATATATATATATAATGCAGCAAAATGAATACAACAAAATAAGGTATTATTATTATTATTATTATTATTATTATTATATTTAATGAAAATATTTTTATTTAATGAGTTATTAGAGTGGCTAAAATGTTTTTAACTGTATATTAATGAGTGTGAGGTTTACTTATAGATGCTGAATGTCTGAATATATATATTTTTAAATGTATTTTTAGTTAACTGTGTGAAGCTTGCATATTAAATGAATGATATAGCTTTAAGATCTTGATCATGTGATTTTAAAATGGTATTTAAAATTCAGAGTCAGTTTGTTAAATGTATCTGAAGAAGTCCAACAAATTGGTTGGATGAAAATTGCTTCATTAAAGTTGTGTCCACATTTAGTACCTGGGTTTTGTTTATTCACTTATAAAGGTTATGTAATCATGAATCTAAAGGACAGAAAACAGGGACATGGCACAGTTATCATCACTTGCACATGGTTTTGTGTATAAGGGCAGGAAGCCTAAGCTAACACAAAAGGTCATTGAGTCTGTGTGTGTAAGAAAAAGAAGTGGGCAGACAGTTGGATACACCAACAAATGGGCCGTGCAACTAAATGAGTAACTGTTTTGTGTGTGTGTGTGTGTGTGTGTGTGTGTGTGTGTGTGTGTGTGTGTGTCTGTCGGGGTCCTCCAGGTGAAATTAGTGTGTGAGTGTCTGCATGAGCTCAGCCAAGCACTGTGCTGGCTCTACATCTTGGTATGTTAGACAGGTATGATCCATGCATTGTAGAGATAGCAATTCATCGTTGTCATCCCTGACCACAAGAACTGACTCTGCCATGAGTTGCATTGGCACATCCACGCCCATGGCCAGATGCAGTGTTGCTACCTGAATGTGACTGATGTCTGCTGGATGAGCTCCCTTCATGAGGATGACCCAGGGCCACGACCCTATTGCCTGCCACATCTGAGTGTGGACAGCACACTCACTGATGGAGCAGTGGAAGTACTAACACCACTGGAGCATGATCAGGCATGGCCACATTGGCTGACAGCAGATGATGTGGCTGACAAATCCCCACATGGATGCTGTTCCCCTCCAAGCAGATGTTCCATCACAGACACCACTCATTCCAATGTGTCATTCATCCGATCCACTGAATCAGCAACATGGTAGAGGCAGTCACTCATGTCAGACTGTGCCACATCTACAACCCTGAGCATTTGTCTGGAGCATCTATGGGATCATGCCTGTGTCTCCTTGATAGCCCTAATCATACACTGAGTGGCACATTAAGAGACACCTGCACTAGGTGCAGGATGGACAGCAGCTCCCCTCCAAGCACGCCTTCAACAGTCCTGTGTGGCACCTCATGTGACTTTGGCTATAGCCAGACTAAACGGACATTGAAGCTGCAGTAGAAACACTTCCCTGATCAATGGCCTTGCCCTCCACCTGTCCAATATCTATGGCCTCACTGGAATGAGTAGGTGTAGGCTTAATGGCTGTGTCTACTGGAACTGAATGGGATGGCTGTATGTCACCCACAGTGTCAGATTCAACCTCTGCCCCCCCCCAACTGTGCCTGAGTTTGGCCATCATAATCAACAGAGTCTGCTGATACACTGACATCAATTGGTAAGGCCCCCCACACTTCTAATGGCATGATCACTTGTGACAAAAAGCAACAAACACGTTAATACAGTAATACCTACACTACTGTACTGCAATATATGCTAGCTAAGTAACAGTGCTGCCATTATTGCAGACAGTGCAGCAATACACACAACAGGCCTGACATCAACTGCACACATTAAAATATTTCTTTAAATTAATCAGCAGTACTGATATAAAAATGTTTGGATTACCATCTGCAGAAGAGATTCTCATCTGTA
Organism: Protopterus annectens; assembly: GCF_019279795.1. Lineage (NCBI taxonomy): Eukaryota > Metazoa > Chordata > Ceratodontiformes > Protopteridae > Protopterus > Protopterus annectens. The sequence continues at coordinate 178,599,246 of NC_056729.1, read as the reverse complement.
ATCCAGATGTTCCCAGAAGTTAAGCAGGAGGTAAGAACAACTTCATCACAATTAACAGTAACACAGGCCAGGGGGTATTACTTTTACCCGTTCATATGTCATTTAACTATTCTTTCAACAAGAATGAGAATGTCATCTCAAACCTAAGCTAATAAATGTAGCAATCTTTAATCCAACCCTGCAAAAAATAGATGTGATACAGAAGTAATGTATTGATTTCAATTGTTTTACTATATAATACTCAACTGTTGAGATACCAAAGCCTTCATGGAATCTCCTCCTGGGGCATGTTTACTGTCTCTGACATTGTTGCTCCCAAATCCAGGACATACTGTACTGGACTTTGCCTTGAGATCTCTGGATCCCTGATATTGGCCAGCAACTCTTCATTGGGTGTTAGTGGCGGTTGCCTAGCAGGCCCTCCTCTGGTACCCATCTGGTCATGACCCACTGCAGCTGCTCTCCTTAGTGCAGATGTGATCATGTCAGTGGCCCTGTGGTGCACCTACTTGTATGTCCTGCCATGACCACCCATGGCATTTAGATCAGCAACAATCTGTTGCTAAATTTGCATCCTATTTGCCATATCTCCCCGTGTCCTTTCCAGCAGACAAGCACCATGTTCCCTAAAGGTATCCACCATGACCTGGTTCTCAGCATCAGTGAAGGAGGGTCTCTATGGATTGACACACCTAGGTGGCAAACTTCTAGGTGTCCTAAAAGACAACAGAAGATAGTACACATAAGTATAACATAAGTAAGGGTTACTTGTTTTCAGATAAAACAGAAAATGTAGCCACTCAGTATTACCCCCTGTAAAACATACAACAGTCTACAGATGTGAAATATGAATAACAGGCAGTATGCAATACAATGAGAGTAACAAGACCAAAATATCCTTGTTTGTGCCATAACAGTAACTCACATTCGTCCCCCCAAAAGAACAGGAAAATAGCACATCTTGCTAACAAACCATCTTTGAAATGCTAAAAGTGCTATCAAAGGAACTGTCCCTGAAACATTTGTACATATTTATCACACAGCATTCCATTTTTATGTATTGGCAATCATGTATCTCTCTGATATGTCTTGTTAAACATGCCCATGCCATTAGTACACTTGTCAGTAATGCATACAGATAAAAGTGTAAGAACCTTTGCTTCAGATTCTTCTTAAATACATTCCAGCATATGCAGTATGTAGCTGACCAAATGGAAGCTTTCCTTCTAGGGTTGCCACCTTTTCAAATGCCTAAAAGTTGGACATTTTTGGTACAAAAGTTAGATTTTAAAGTGCAAAACATACCCACAGCCAGTACAAAGGACAGGACTTCACTTTTGGCCTACATCAAACCTTATTCTTGTAGAATTTTAGTTGCTTATTTTGTTTCTTATCACATTTAGGTATTTCAGATATACAATAACTGTTTTATGCAGCTATTACATAAAATATAGGAAAATGTTTGTCCTAAAATCTCAGGATGTTTGCCATTTTTCAATTTCTTTGCAGGACACAACTGGCCAAACAGGGACGCTCCTTTGCAAAGTGGGACAGGTGGCAACCCTATTTCCTTCTGAAGTTCAGTACTCCTCTGTACAGATACATCCTGTAGAAATAGCTTTTTGTGCAGCCCTCCCAATATAAACAAGTCTCCTCAACATCAGTTTGCCTAGAAACATGGTTGCCTTTTTATATGGTGTAGATCAGGGCTGTTGGCAGAATGAATATGCAAATTGGGTGTGAACTCATTGGAGTTGCTGAATCCCAAAAATTAAATCTGTGTAGGAGATGTAAACATAGTGAAGGCACTCCCTCAGTGTTTGTTTTAATGGTTTGCAGCTGTGAATGATTACTGGTTGGGAGAAGGAAAACACAAAAGCACTGCAGCCTGCCTCGCTTCAACTGTGTGTGTCAGGTTAGAGCTAAAAAGTCTTATCTGTAAGGTTGGAAATGTAAGTAAGCAGCACACAAATCACAGGTTGTGTTCCTTAACATGCAACCTGCCCTTCATTTGTTGGCAACTGCATATAATATTATTTCCACTTAATATCCTCAGACATTTTAAGGCCATTGATATAGAATGGCTTATATACTGCATGTCTCAGATTACTGCTCAGATAAATGAAGAATGGCCAACAAACACAGAAATGCAAGGCAGAGTTGTATATTTGCAAGCAATAATCATGACAGGTTGTGTGATCACTAGGTGTACTACATTCAAAACTAATACATGTACAAGTCACACTTGTATGGTTTGATTTCAGTGTAGATGCCGTTGCAGCTGGTTGTGTGCATCTTGATTTAAATTGTTTGCTGCAAAGTTGTTTGTGTGGAAATGAGGGGTGAAGCACCCATCCTGTGTTCTGAAGATCCATTGGAGTGATAGTTTTAGTCCAGACCTATGTACAAATATTTCACATGTACTAACATTTTCCAGTGTGCATATCATAGATTGCTTTTCCTCATTTAAACGACCTCTCCCTTTTCTTTCTTTCTTCCTTCCTTCTTTTTTTTTAATTCAGTGTTTGTGTGATGCGCAGCTTACTGAAAACACAGCAGATGGAGGATAATGAATGTCAGATCAGACTTGGCTATACTTATCTGGTTTGTGTGAAGTGCAGCAGTGTGCAACCTGAACAACTGGCCCACCCAGGAAGCAGACAGTATCAAGAAAGCCAAAAACAGAAACCGGAGGCATTCAATTAATACTACTGGGCATCGTGTAAACCCATAAAATGAAGTTGCACTGTGCTTAACAGTGAGACCTTAAGAATGATTAGTAAAATAGGGAATGTTATGCAACTAGTCCTGTGACAGCAGGTGTAAATGTAGGGCTGGAGTACAGATGGTCCTGGATGTGCAACCTTAGCTTTACTGTTCTGACATTGCAGAATATAGCAATGAACTGCAACATTTATAGGTGAATGTTTCAAACTTAAAACTATGTTTCTTCAAATGGGTTACCCCGTAGATCTCTTAGATTAATTAATACAGGAAGTAAGAATAAAGAGACTTAATGGGGTTTATAAACCGATTTTGAGACAAAATAGAATTGTAGGAATTGACATAGACAAGTTGGTAGGTAATGAAGAAGTAAAACCAGTCCTAAATAATGGCACTCAAAGGCAAAATTACAATCTAGCATATATTATGACATTTACCGTGGATTCTTATTATATTAAAAATATTATATGTAAGAATTGGAACTTGTTGGCAGAGGATTTTAATTTATATACCAAGCTAGATGAAATTCCTAAGTTTGTCTATCGTAAAGGATCTATCTTTAAAAGCCTCTTGGAAAGAACGAAATATGACTACAGTACTTATGTAGGTATGAAGTAATGTTGCAATTGTCCATATTGCAAGTATATAAAGGAAGGTGCTAGTGTAATTGTAAATAATTTTAAGATATCCAATAACATGAAGCACAACTGTAACTCAATAGGCATGGTCTATTTAGTTAAATGCCAGTCAAGTTCATCATTTTATATTGGCAAAACGGACTGTCACCTGAGGGATAGACTATATGAGCACCTTTACAGTATAGATAGACATAACATTGGCAATGCTCTAGCAAAACATACTGCATTGTTCCCTTTACATAATTTTAAATTTAGAGTGATAGACCAACTTTTTAATAATTTTAGAGGTGGTTCTTGTTCATTATGGTTAGAAAGATTGGAGCTTTTTTGGCAATTAAAGCTTAATGCTTATTGTCATCCTGGTCTTAATGATAATTGCACAATAACATGTTTATTAAAATTAAAAAAAGTTTAGATAGGTAAAGGTATGTGATATGCTGTTTTTATATAGGCTTATATGTATGTATATATATATATATATATATATATATATATATATATATATATAAAATGCAGCAAAATTAATACAACAAAATAAGGTATTATTATTATTATTATTATTATATTTAATGAAAATATTTTTATTTAATGAGTTATTAGAGTGGCTAAAATGTTTTTAACTGTATATTAATGAGTGTGAGGTTTACTTATAGATGCTGAATGTCTGAATATATATATTTTTAAATGTATTTTTAGTTAACTGTGTGAAGCTTATATAATAAATGAATGATATAGCTTTAAGATCTTGATCATGTGATTTTAAAATGGCATTTAAAATTCAGAGTCAGTTTGTTAAATGTATCTGAAGAAGTCCAACAAATTGGTTGGACGAAAATCACTTCATTAAAGTTGTGTCAACATTTAGTACCTGGGTTTTGTTTATTCACTTATAAAGCTTATGTAACCCTGAATCTAAAGGATAGAAAACAGGGATATGGCACAGTTATCATCACTTGCACATGGTTTTGTGTATAAGGGCAGGAAGCCTAAGCTGACACAAAAGGTCATTGAGTCTGTGTGTGTAAGAAAAAGAAGTGGGCAGACAGTTGGATACACCAACAAATGGGCCGTGCGACTAAATGAGTAACTGTTTTTTGTGTGTGTGTGTGTGTGTGTGTGTGTGTGTGTGGGTGCCACATCTACAACCCTGAGCATTTGTCTGGAGCATCTATGGGATCATGCTTGTGTCTCCTTGATAGGATGGACAGCAGCTCCCCTCCAAGCACCGCTTCAACATTCCTCTGTGGCACCTCACGTGACTTTGGCTATAGCCAGACTCAACAGACATTGAAGCTGCAGTAGAAACACTTCCCTGATCAGTGGCCTTGCCCTCCACCTGTCCAATATCTATGGCCTCACTGGAATGAGTAGGTGTAGGCTTAATGGCTGTGTCTACTGGAACTGCATGGGATGGCTGTATGTCACCCACAGTGTCAGATTCAACCTCTGCACCCCCCAACTGTGCCTGAGTTTGGCCATCATAATCAACAGAGTCTGCTGATACACTGACATCAGGAGGAAAGGCCCCCCACACTCCTAATGGCATGATCACTTGTGACAAAAAGCAACAAACACGTGAATACAGTAATACCTACACTACTGTACTGCAATATATGCTAGCTAAGTAACAGTGCTGCCATTATTGCAGACAGTGCAGCAATACACACAACAGGCCTGACATCAGCTGCACACATTAAAATATTTCTTTAAATTAATCAGCAGTACTGATATAAAAATGTTTGGATTACCATCTGCAGAAGAGATTCTCGTCTGTAATCCAGATGTTCCCAGAAGAAGTTAAGCAGGAGGTAAGAACAACATCATCACAATTAAACAGGGGTATTACTTTTACCCCTTCATATGTCCATTAACTATTCTTTCAGCAAAAATGAGGATGTCATCTCAAACCTAAGCTAATAAATGTAGCAATCTTTAATCCAACCCTGCAAAAAATATATGTGATACAGAAGTAATGTATTGGTTTCAATTGTTTTGCTATACAATACTCAACTTTTGAGATACCAAAGCCTACATGGAAGCTCCTCCTGGGGCATGCTTGCTGTCTCTGACACTGTTGCTCCCAAATCCAGGACATACTGTACTGGACTCTGCCTTGAGCTCTTTGGATCCCTGATATTGGCCAGGAACTCTTCATTGGGTGTTAGTGGCAGTTGCCTAGCAGGCCCTCCTCTGGTACCTTTCTGGTCATGGCCCACTACAGCTGCTCTCCTCTGTGCAGATGTGATCATGTCAGTGGTCCTGTGGTGCACCTACTAGAATTTCCTGCCATGACCACCCACAGCATGCAGATCAGCAAAAATCTTTTGCTAAATTTTCATCCTATGTGCCATATCTCCTTGTCTCCTTTCCAGTAGAAAAGCACCATGTTCTCTAAAGGTATCCAATACGACCTAGTTCTTAGCATCAGTGAAGGAGGGTCTCTAAGGATTGGCACATCTAGGTGGCAAACTTGTAGGTGTCCTAAAATACAACAGAAGGATAATACACATAAGTATCACATAAGTAAGGATTACTTGTTTTCAGATAAAACAGAAAATGTAGCCACTCAGTATTACCCCCTGTAAAACATACAACAGTCTACAGATGTGAAATATGAATAACAGGCAGTATGCAATACAATGAGAGTAACAGGACCAAAATATCCTTGGTTGTGCCATAACAGTAACTCACCTTCGTCCCCCCAAAAGAACAGGAAAATAGCACATCTTGCTAACAAACCATCTTTGAAATGCTTAAAGTGCTATCAAAGGAACTGTCCCTGAAACATTTGTACATATTTATCACACAGCATTCCATTTTTATGTATTGGCAATCATGTATCTCTCTGATATGTCTTGTTAAACATGCCCATGCCATTAGTACACTTGTCAGTAATACATACAGATAAATGTGTAAAAGCCTTTGCTTCAGATTCTTCTTAAATACATTCCAGCATATGAAGGATGAAGCTTTCTTTCTAGGGTTGTCACCTTTTCAAATGCCTAAAAGTGGGACATTTTAGGTACAAAAGTTAGATTTTACAGGGCAAAACATACCCACAGCTAGTAGAAAGGAAATAACTTCACTTTTGGCCTATGTAAAACCTTATTCTTGTAGAATTTTAGTTGCTTATTCTGTTTCTTATCACATTTAGGTATTTCAGATACAGAATAACTGTTTTATGCAACTATTACATAAAATATAGGAAATATGTTTGTCTTAAAATCTCAGGACATTTGCCATTTTTTCAATTTCTTTGTAGGACACAACTGCCCAAACAGGGACTGTCCCTTGCAAAGTGGGACAGGTGACAACCCTATTTCCTTCCAAAGTTCAGTACTCCCCTGTACAGATATATCCTGAAGAAATAGCTTTATGTGTAGTTCTCCCAATATGAAGAAGTCTCAACATCAATTTGCCTAGAAACATGGTTGCCTTTTTATATGGTGTAGATTCAGGGCTGTTGGCACAGTGAATATGCAAATTAAGTGTGAACTCATTGGAGTTGCTGAATCCCAAAAATTAAATCTGTGTAGGAGATGTAAACATAGTGAAGGCACTCCCTCAGTGTTTGTTTTCAATGGATTGCAACTGTGAATGATTAGTGGTTGGGAGAAGGAAAACACAAAAGCACTGCAGCCTGCCTCGCTTCAATTGGGTGTGTCAGGTTAGATCTACAAAGTGTTAGCTGTAATGTTGGAAATGTAAGTAAGCAGCACACAAAATCACAGGTTGTGTTCCTTAACGTGCAACCTGCCCTTCATTTGTTGGCAACTGCATATAATATTATTTCCACTTAATATCCTCAGACATTTTTAAGGCCATGATATAGAATGGCTTATATACTGCATGTCTCATATTACTTCTCAGATAAATGAAGAATGGCCAACAAACACAGAAATGCAAGGCAGAGTTGTATATTTGCAAGCAATAATCATGACAGGTTGTGTGATCACTAGGTGCACTACATTCAAAACTAATACATGTACAAGTAACACTTGTATGGTTTGATTTCATTTTAGATGCTGTTGCAGCTGGTTGTATCCATCTTGATTTAAGTTGTTTGCTGCAAAGCTGTTTGTGTGGCAAACAGGGTTGAAGCACCCATCCTGTGTTCTGAAGATGCATTGGAGTGATAGTTTAAATCCAGACCTATGTAGAAATATCTCACATGAAAACATTTTCCAGTGTGTATATCATAGATTGCTTTTCCTCATTTCAACTAGCTCTCCCTTTTCTTTCTTTCTTTCTTTCTTTCTTTCTTTCTTTTTTCCTTCTTTTTTTTTTTTAATCCAGTGTTTGTGTGATGTGTGCCTTACTGCAAACACGGAAGATGGAGAATAATGAATGTCAAGCTTGGCTATACTTATCTGGTTTGTGTGAAGTGCAGCAGTGTGCAGCCTGAACAACTGGCCCACCCAGGAAGCAGACAGGATCCAGAAAGCCAAAAATAGAAACTGGATGCATTCAGTTAATACTACTGAGTATCGTGCAAACCTGTAAAATGATGTTGTACCGTGCTTAACAGTGAGACCTTAAGAATGATTAGTAAAAGAGGGAATGTTATGCAACTAGTCCTGTGACAGCAAGTGTAAATATAGGACTGGAGTACAGATGGTCCTGGGTTCTAGTACAGCATGTGCAACCTTAGCTTTACTGTTGTGACATTGCAGATTATAGCAATGAACTGCAACATAGACAACTGCTTTTTCAACCTTTTACTGGCAACAGCTGTAAGTGTACGACTGCCATGCACATGGCCCGTGGTTCAAATATAGCATATTCCATACATTTGTACTGTTGTTCCACTTCTTTTTATAGTCGCTCTCATTTATAGAACTTGACATAATGGAGCTGATATGAATTATATGCATGAGGGCTGACACAGTAATATTGAGTCAGTTACTTCTCTATATATCTATAGTGGAAGAAATCAAGCCGTAGCTCCACAGCTGTAACAGAATCACTTTCACAATGCTTTAAGTAGAATAAATCAAACCTTTCAGTCCAGTTAGAAAGAACAAATTCCACCAGGAGTGGAAATGTAATATTCAAAGACCATTCGGTCCTAGTTTATTAAAAGTTAAAAGCTCAAAAGCTCAAAGCGAGCATATGCAGAACTCAAAAATTCAAAAATCCATGACTTGTGTCCGATTCAAAGGTTAAAACCTTAATATAGAATAAAAACTTCTTTTGGCAGATATTTACCACAATAGCACATGGGATCAACAGCCACACAGTCTTCAACTGCTGGGGATCTTCCTCGTAAGGAATAAATCAGTTGCTGAAGCTACAAATATTGTAAATAGAGCTTCCACGCTGTCAAGGGCTGAGTGCGGCTCGAATGCCTTGCAATACGTAAATATGAAATGTTCCTGTAGGTAATATTAGCTGGTTAAGCTGCCTTTAAAGTCCTAAAATAACTCGATAATCGCTTTCGGTAAAACCTTCTTCAGATCATATCAAACAGGGACTCAATCTTTTCCTTTTAACAAAGATCTCAGCCAATAAGCTTCCAAATACCAGATGGCGCCTTTTTTTCAAAAAAAGTTACAACCAAATACAGATTGTGAATATAATTTTGAATGCAAAGTGACCTGTACTACTAAGAACATAGTTTATTTGGCAACTTGTAGAAATTGCACTTCATTCTACCTTGACAGCGTGGAAGCTCTATTTACAATATTTGTAGCTTCAGCAACTGATTTATTCCTTACAGGGATGATCCACAGCAGTTGAAGACTTTGTGGCTTTTGATCCCATGTGCTATTGTGGTAAATATCTGCCAAAAGAAGTTTTTATTCTATATTAAGGTTTTAACCTTTGAATCGGACACAAGCCACGATTTGTTGAATTTTTGAGTTCTACATATGCTCGCTTCGAGCTTTTGAGCTTTTAACTTTTAATAAAATAGGACTGAATGGTCTTGGAATATTACATTTCCACTCCTGGTGGAATTTGTTCTTTCTAACTAGACTGAAAGGTTTGATTTATTCTACTTAAAGCATTGTGAAAGTGATTCTGTTACAGCTGTGGTGCTACGGCTTGATTTCTTCCACTATAGATTTTTGTTTACTAGCCGTTGCGTTAGTAGTGAGCTTTACATTTTCTTATTCTCTATATATCTATGTATTTTCATAGGATTGTAGGATTATAGGAAGTTACTAGGCTATTGGCCATGAGGCTGTTACAAGCCTAGCCAAGAATTTAGCCCATGTTTCAAGTCAACACCCTATGACACTGTCCAGCAGCGACACAGGTGGAATCCCAGGGATGCATTTTCTGTTCTCCATCCAGTCATTCAGGTTGTGCATAAAAAGGTTTAATGAGGTACTCTGCTTTATGTGAGAGGGAATCTAATTCCACAGAAGGGTGATTCTCTGGGGCACAAATCTGTCCCACCAACAAGTCCTATTTATTTCACATTTATTATCAGATGTAAGACTGTGAGTATACTGTGTACGATATTCCTGTAAATATATTTCTGCTATCTGGACTGGCATGGTCTTCAAATTTGCCTAACATGCATACACAACTGCCTGTACATCCAATAATTTTGAAATTGCAACTGAAATTATGTAATGTCTCACTGCTTGGCAATGTTGTGCTCTGCTTACCATTGCGCAAACATGGTGCCTGGAGGTGTGTAAATGGAATTGGTGGGAAACCATCACTCTCTATTACTCTTAATCCATGGTAGACAAGGCAGGTGTTTGTGGAGAAGGTAACAGGTTTAGGGCACAGAGTTAGGATGTCCAGGTGTCCAAGATTTTTATTGGACTCCAAGTTAAGAACCACAGGGCCAGGCGTCTGCAGGGAGATTATTCTGGCTCCCAGTATAAGTTGAAAGCTTGGAATAGTTTAGCATTGGCTGTATTCAGTGTCACCAGTATCCTGCACACTGGAGACAAATTTAGGCATCGTGTATTGTAGAGGAAGAGGCATATCCTCAATGCTTGTATCAAGGAATTTAGGACTGTGAACATCCCACACATGTAAGTATAAACTACAGAGAGTACTTGTAAGACTTAAAAGCTGAATATAGGCAAGACTGATATTCAAAATGGTATTCGCTTCTGTTCTGTTTTTTCCACAGCTGCCGGGCACTGGGAGGTCAGTATCCCAACCCAAGGGGCTAGATTAGCAAAAATGAGGGAAGCTTGTGGTATGTATGCAGCAGAAGAGTAGTGTTATTGTAACATAAAAAGTTAAACATAGCTTTTTTGGTATTTTATACAGTTGTATCAAACTGAGCATGCATATCTCAACTTTAAAAGCAAGTATGCATGCATTAGTCTGTGCCACAAACCGAGAGTACAGTATTAGACTTTAGGCAGAGGCTGTGGGATCAAATATCACACTTCCCAACTATACAATAATCTTAATTATTCAATTATATTTAAATTAAATTAAAACTTCTAAACCAGTGGCACAAATGCCCTGCTGTAAACTGTAATCTGTATAAATGGAACACTCATATGTGCAATATATGCACATGTCAAGGAGTACATGCTGCAGTCTGTAGTATAGTGTGTATCTGTTAGGAGATAGTAGTCTTAAATGAAAATGTTTTCTGTTAAGTGGTAGTCTTAAAAGTAACAGTTAAGATAACTGAGTAAATTAATTGTATTAATGTATTGTATGTTCATAGGTTGGTACTTGGCTATCGGTCCTAGGGCCTATACAAGCCTAGCCATAACAATTCCTTGGCTGTCGCTTCCCACACTATTTACTTCCCTGGACCCCTGTCTAGCAGGGTGACTGACGTGATCCCCAGGGGTGAATTTCCTTTCTCCCATCCAATTGTCACGGTTCCTTTTGATGATGGCCAAAGAGGCGCTCTGCTTGACATGTATGGGCAGTCTATTCCATAGTCTGGGGAGTCTCTGGGTCAGGAACCTATCCCTCCAGCATGTTTTGCTTATTGTGATGACAAGGTTTAGATCCCTGGAGCATGTGGCTCTGAGGGATTGGGATTTCTTTAAGTGTAACATGTCCAACACCTCTGGGTTTGACATGGCCTTGTATGTTAAGCAGAGATCGCCTCTGAGTAGACGATATGTGACAGAGTATAGCTGGAGTTTTTTAGGGGTGTCAGCGTAGGGCATCTGCTTTAAGCCTGTGATTCTTTTAATGAGGTATTTCTGCGGCCTTTCCAGTTGTTGCAGATGTCTTGAGAGGTACATACCAAAATGGGGCGTTGTATTCTATAATGGGTCTATGAAGGTACTAATCTTATCTATTGTTTTTTTTTTCTCTCACCCCAACCAGCACAGTAGGTCTGCCCACAGGATCAACCTGCCCTCTTTCCACCAGCTCCAGCACCATTGACCAGCATGTCTGCGACCCAACCTGGCAGCACCACATCTGCTACTCCTGCACTACCTGCCCCCACAGGTAATCCTACCATGGAGGCTGGTACAGTGGTCCCCTCCAGGGGCAGAAGTGGTGATTTTATCACCTGTATCGAGTTGCCAGGGATGATGCATAGAGTTGTGTGTCACACAGTTGTTGCATATCTATGCTGGTCGGACAGGTTGTTTTCCCTCATTTTATGTAGTACCAGGAGGAGGAGAAGGAGATGTCTAACACTCCAGCCAGTGGTGGAGTGAAGTGACAGTGATAACCCTCAATTGTGTGAGGACTTGATTCTCACTGTCACCCAGCTTGATGACCATGGCTTTGTGATTTCTCCATCTTCACCCCAATCATGGTGTTCCACCAACCTTTTGTGTGCTTCACCATCCTTGTCTCTTGTCTTGTTTGTCTTGTCTGTCTGCAATTGCATCCTCACTTGCACAACTTACCTGATGCAGACATTTCAACATCCCTTCCCCATAATTTCTCTCTCGGAAAAAAAAATAAAAAAATGGGCACATATCCCCCCACAAATGTATCCCATACATAGCTCTCCATTTCGCACATGTCTTCTTGACACACTTGATTCAATCCAGTTGGCTGTACAAAATGAATGTGTTGTGGTCACCCCTGTCTTTGAATGTGACAGTCCAAATTCAGTTAATATTTTCCACATGGGTTCAATTTACATTGTTAAAGAAATGGATAGCTATGGTTCTTTCCTATCTCCCTCCTGCACAATCCTGCCTTGCTTTCCCTTTGTTCTTCCCCCAGCTTGCTCCCCATTTCACCACTGTCCTATCTACCCATTCAACCTCCTTAAGCCATTTTTGCACAAAGATGAGCATTGTGCAAAAATGTGCAGCAATGTGAAATGGCAGCAATGTATTTACATGTATTTAAAAGTATTAGCTACAGAGGCAATGTATTTAAATATATTTAAAAGTATTGCATACAGCTGTATTTGAACCCAGTACCATCTGGGCCCAACAAGGAATGTATCAATGCATTAACATGTACTGTCACAGAGTCAGTTAAGCAGCAGGTGTGTTTCATAGACTTATTACTACCTGTTAGACTTAGCAATGCAGCTTGTGTTTGTGAACTGCTTACCTATGTGCAAACAAGTGTATCTCACATGTGTATGCACTTTGCTAATTGTCATGCAGACCTGCTGCTCATTGCATTATGGAATTTTCTGTCCATTCCCTGTGAATGACATGAAATTACATATGTAAACATTACAAACTGAGGGCCCTATCTAACAATATGTCACATATTTACAATACATCCATCTGTTGCCACCCCACAAGCCCTGTAAACCCAGTGTCTCAGTAATCTTTCCACACATGTATCAACCACAGTACAAAATGTAATATCAAATGTTGCTTGCTATGCAATGCACATCAATCTAGTAACATGCAGAGCTACAACAATTGACTCATATGTCTAAAATACTTATTTGCAAGGCTAAGGAAGTAATCAGCATGGACCATATCACAGGAGCATAGCTGACTATCAACACACTTGACCCTACCCATTTTGTTTTTGTCAAGGGTAAATCTTGCTTATTGATCCTTGAGGACTTCTTAGATACTGACTCCACAGACCTGGATGAGGGATAACAGGCCATACCACCTATGTTGACTTAACTAAGGCCTTTGACACTATCCCCCATTTATGTGTCATAGTGAAGATCTCCCATGTCGGAATTAAGCCATACAGTAGTACAGGGATTGGCAACTAGCTCACTGACATAACACACACTCTCAAAGTTGGGGACTGCACCTTTACCAGTAGCCACTTACCATTAGAATACAACAAGGATCTGTGCTGGGCCCTCAACTGTTGAAAACTACTTCCCTGAAGCGCATGTAATGGTAGATGGTATGCACTTTACCAAGTTTGAGATGACTGATAACTGGATGCAGTAATATAGAGTCCTCCACTGATGGTAACATATTATGGAAGGGGCTGCCACACACAAATGATTGGTGTCAAACTCATGGACTGAACCATAAAGCATACAATGGCTCATTGTCCCCTTTGGCAATGAAGTACCCCTGCTAATTGTGATATACATAGAATCCCTCTAAGTTTAAACACAGTGTTGTGAGACTTGGGGACTCATGTTGATAACAATCTACACGTTCATCCCTTTGTGTCCATATTGGTGACACACATGTTCTGCATTGTACACATCATACGTATGGACATCACCTGCAAGACCAGGGTGGTCCTGCCTCTGTTGTACTCTACCTTTATCAGACCACTAACTAAGTACAATGGTCCCTACAGTCTTTATCTCACTAGATATCTGAAGCAGCTGGAGAAAACACAGGGTTGTGCCTGGGAGACTCCAGGGCTTCCAAACAAGACATACATGGAAAGACTGAAAGACCTGTTAGTGTACTCAGTATCATAAAGGCTGCTGAGAGGTGACCAATGCCTGCCTTACACAGTAGTCTGAGATCCTGCCCTAATGGAAATGCTGCACATCTGCAAATCAAATGGGACAAGAATAACTTGGAACAGGGTTCTCAACCTAGCCTATGACATAAACAGAACATGCTGGGGAGACAGATATATTCCCAGTGACTCACACGTCTCTGTAATAGGCTCCCACTACATATGAATCAGTGTTCCTCAATGACCCTGGACAAGCGTACATTGACTACTGGTTAGGTGATTGTAAAGTCACCTTTGGGGTGGCACCTATGTCCCTCATGGACAGTTGGTGCTGCTCACAAAATTACTCTGCTAACAATGACCATCTAGCTATGCTCAGTAAGGTTACTTGTATTTTTACATATCTAAGCTTCTAAACAATGTAGGACCTTTAGGTTAGTAGCCTCCTATGTACATATGAAGCTATGAACCTATGCAAGTCTCTCAACATTTTATCTCCCACATGGCCTGCTGATGTCATCTACGATAAGTTCACTTGCAGTCTTGTAAAAGTCAGACTGCTGTGGTACTTGTGTAATGTATTGTGTTCTGTAGTCTGTGTACTTAGGTAGGGTGGGGTCTGTTCTCACTGCAGTGAACTCTGTGTGTGTGTGTGTGTGTGTGTGTGTGTGTGTGTGTGTGTGTGTGTGTGTGTGTGTGTGTGTGTGTGTCTGTGCTTGTGTGTGTGTGCGTGTGTGTGCGTGAGTGTGTGTGTGTGTGTGTGTGTGTGTGTGTGTGTGTGTGCGTGCGTGCGTGCGTGTGTGTGTGTGTGTGTGTGTGTGTCTAATTAGAAGAGCAGAAATGATGTATCCTACAGTTACCACTATAGTCCTGTGGATTGACAGTATTTTGATGCTTGCACATGACTACACATCCATTTCATGCAGGCCTCCCGCACTATAAGTTGGCTTGTAGTCTTGTGGAAATCAGACTTGTGCCGTGGTGCCTGCATAAACTACTGAAGTCTGTAGTTTGTGTACTTAGATAAGCAGGGTTTCTGTCCTCAGTGCAGTCAATGGTGTGTGTGTGTGTGTGTGTGTGTGTGTGTGTGTGTGTGTGTGCGTGTTTCTAGCCAGAAGAGCAGACATGTGTATCCGACAATTACCACTCCAAACCCATGAACTGACAGCATGTTGATACTTGCACATGCCTTCAGATCCATTTCATCCAGGCTTCCAAACTTTTTCTCTCCAACATGCACTGCTGATGTCATTACTCCCACCAGGGCAAGGTCAGAGACTAGCCTAGACACCAGGCAGAAGTCACCTCATCCTATACAATAAAGCTTATAGTGACATGGCTTTGAGGCTATTCACATACATCATGGGATGATTTGTAACCTCTGTGTTATCCTGCTGAGAAAGCCCTGTGGTTTCTCCAGCTGCTACATGTGCCTGGTGAGGTACATGCAAAAGAATGAATTATACTCCATTAGGTTTTTGATGAGGTTTCACTAAAGTGCTGTCATACAATCCTAAGATCTCAATATGATGGTGTGAGTTATGATGTGCACAACACAGGCTTTCAATACCAGTATGGGCACCTGGTGGTCAAAGTTCAGAGTACTATCAACATGTTTTCCCAGTGCTTGCATCACTGGATTTCTGCATAGCAGGACTGTTGTCAATGCTGTGATTAACATGGAATTCCACTTTTCAGATGGACATTACAAACACACATTTCTGCATTTATTTGTAGATCATTTGCCTTTGCCACCACTCAGTTGTATGTGATAGCTCCTGCTATACTATGTTATCACCATCGTTGGACTCAATTCCACACAATATAAAAGAATCAGCAAACTTGGTAAGCCAAAGGCCATATACTTTAGCGTGAACTATCAAGAAATAGAGATTAAACTGTGAAGGGCCAAGCACAGATCCCCAGAGTTTGATAGTGGAGACAACTCTACTAGTACAGGTTGATTCACAAGCCATCATATGATGTGTTCTGTCAGTGAGCCAGTTAGTTACCCTTCAACTGATGTAAGGGTTAATCCCCAGCTTGAAGGTTTTCTCAGTTATACCTGCATTGGGGATTGCATCAAAATCCAAGGCCAGAACACAGTCTTCTTCATGTACCTCCCTACACAACTTGCAGTGATGTGCAACTGAAATGTATCATGTTTGTCACAGTGTGCTGCCACACAGCTTATTGGCCATACCCAGGTATTCTTTCTGTGGAATATACATGACTGTCTGATGGTGTGGAGCACCCTTAAGTTGTTACATCAGATGCATGTGTGCTACCTGTTTGGCTTATGCACACAATGCATACATAGATGTTTGACAACATTAATGGCATGTATATCATTCAAGACAGTGTGGATTGTGCCATGCACACAAGGCAACTAGCCTGTATTGCCCATACTGTCACATACAGGTATGGCAGTGTCCCTTCTAACACCTACTGCGGATATTACGGTACCAGGACAGTGTGCATGGTTGCCCTCAAAGAGTGTGGATGTATCATAATAGCTATTCAAGAGTGCATGTGTGTGTGTGTGTGTGTGTGTGTGTGTGTGTGTGTGTGTGTGTG
>NC_056729.1:178550040-178577540 GCF_019279795.1 Protopterus annectens | reverse complement strand
TTTCTTTCAAGACAATAGAAAAACTTCTAGCTCTAGACATTGTGTCTGATATTAAACTGAAACTGAGAAATACATTTTTTTTGTTTATGGGCTAGCTATAAAGTAACTTAACCTCAACTATTCTTTAGTTCTGCAAGTTAATGTTCTATGTTTCAGCAGGGTATGCTGTGGTTACATTCTTGAAGCTCAGTACATAACATACAGTTCTGTATAAATCATATCAACATTCACAAATGACACAGAATTATTTACAAAATTCTAGATAGCTGAGCTGGCAGTGTGACACTAGTCTTCAATAATAACTTGTTCTTTGTACAAGATTTCTTATAAACACTAGTATTGAATTGCTCCATCATACCTCTGTGTGCAGTAACATCAGGAAAGTCTATACTATCATAGGAAGTATATATACTAAATTTAAGAAAAGTAGTGATGCTGTGGAGAAAGTTAACAAATTCCATCAATTCTTGATGTGTCCCTTCCCATATGAGGAACACTTCATCCACAAAGCGTTTATAATACTGAACGTGTTTTAAACATCTCACTGACAAAAACGTTCCCCAGTTCCCAATATGCTAACACAACATTAGTGTATGAGTTAGCAGAGTCTGTCCCTATGGCCACCCCAATCCTCTGAAGATAGTAGTATCCCTCAAATACAAAGACACGGTTAATGGGCATGAGTTCCAGCAGCCAACAAATCAACATGACTTTACTACTGGAGAAACTAGTCTGTGTTGTTAAGAAAACTCTAACACTCTCTATACCTAGATCATTAGGTATCACAGTAAATAATGACTGAGCATCCATTGTAACAAAAAACATCTCCTGACTAAAACAAATTCCTCTTGACCAAATATAAAGATCATTAAGAAAATGTCAGTGTCTTTTAAAACAGTATCAATAGTGTCTAGAATAAGTCATAAATGTTTCTCTACATATATTGAAAAAGGATCAGTCAGCCATCCATCACCAGACACTATTGGATGCATTGGTAGGTCAGCAGCATTCTTGTGTATCTTAGGCAGACCACATATAATTGGAACAACAGGAAATTCCACAAAAAAATAATTAAATAAATCTAAACTAATAGGATTAGTAATATGCATGTCAGACAAGCAAAAATTCACTCTATCAATAAGCCCATTCAATTGAAATTTGCAAAGACATATATAAATATCAGTATCATTCAACATGGTTAGCATTTTATCAACATACATAGTCTTGTCCATAACCATGATCCCTCCACCTTTGTCCACTGGATGTATCTCCAAATGTGAAGCTTTAGCAAGTTGTACCAGCGCTTCACCCTCTTCAGGTGTAAGGTTATAGAAAAATGCTCCATGTTTCTCATTAAAAACTCTCCTAATGTCTTCCTCACATAAGTTAATAAAGGCCTCCAATGTAGGGATTAATGCTGGAGAAAAAAGTACTAGGTTTCCTAAAAGTGTAATGAAAAGCAGCATTATCTGTATACAAACGTTTAAGCATAACATTCCTTGCATACAATCTTAAATCAATTAAAACTATTGTTACATCAGCCCTTTTGGATGGTACAAAAAATAACCCTTTGTTAAACAAGCTAACGCATCCCTTGATTAAAGAAAAAGAGAAGATACTGAAAATCAGTTCACTTGACTGCAGCTCCTTGCATTCACTGGTGCTGCCCTTGCAGAATTGTTGGTGTTCTCTCCTTGTCCTCTTCTTTTCCTGCTCCTGGATCCCCCTTTCTTGTGTCCCAACTGATGGGAAGATATTTGGCTAAAAAAGAGATTTGTCTGAGTGAGCAATGCTTGAGGAAGATTGTTCTCTAATACAAAATGTATTAGAAGTCAAAACATTAAAATCAACTGCTGTCATATTCTGCATCACATTCTCATCAGTGGCATTAGTATTCAGCATCAAACAGCCCCTAGTCACAGGTTCTATATTGCCCAATATAGGATGAACATGCTCATTTTCAGTTGTATTACCAAGGACTGTTTCATCAATGGAAGTACCAGCCATTCCCATAATTGGTGCAGGCATTAAATTAACAGCATTGAAACTTCCAGTGCATGAGTTGCTGGCATTTGGAATCATGCATCTGATTGGACCTGACCCTCTAAGCTTATTGTCCATAGATTGAAATTCTTTAGTTACCGAACGAGCTTCCTTATTCTAAAGAAATGGATTACGGGGCCATGAAAAAACACACCCTTGGGTAAAATCAAACAGGTCTTATTCCAGTTTCCTCTTCTTCTCATTTTTGAGTTTAAGCTCATAACTAAGCACATCACTCCACATCCAGTCCAGATGTAATTTATATTCCCTATCCGAAAAAGAGTTCACTATATCAGCTTTTAGCTTACTGTTGCCATCTTGCAGCATGTCTTCAACGGGCTTAAAAAAGTTAATTAATAAATGCATGTATTCAAAACTCAGATGTAAATTTAGTGATGGCCAATGTTTTAATAAATCGAGAAAGGTGTCACCATATGTTGGTATCTTGAGAACACAAAGATCTCTAGGTATGACTTTGTGATATATAGCATCTTCCAAGTGAAGCAGTTGCCACCATAAGCATTTGAATTTATAAGTTTATTCTCAAATTCTCTTAACAAGCCAAAAAAGGTCTGAAATGAAGCAGAATCAAAAGCACAATCCTTAGGCATAATACCATCCATGGTGACACACAATAGGGGATTAGTCATCCCACAGAGAACCTGGTTAAGTCTATCTCCATTGAAACCAGTGCATGAATTATAAGCCAATTCATAGTCAGAGCCTTCAGCCATAGTCCACTACTAGACAAACAAATGAAGCAATCCAGAAACATTGGGCAGTGCACCAAGGACACAAACAGTTTCAAAATAAACTGAAAATAATGTCCAAAGTAGTCTGAAAAAGCTATTTATTGTACCATTAACTAATAAATGAAAGTAAAAAATAGGTAAGCACTTTCCCAGACTCCCTGCTTCTTCAGACCATAAATACTTAGCAAACAAATTAACAATATTCAAAAGAATCAAGAGCCAATCATATCACACAAAATAATCCAAAGCCAATCAACCCAGTGAAACAAAGGTCTGCTCTTAAGAGCTGGTTTTAAAGAGATACACTCATTTAAACCAGGGTCACAATTAGCTCTGATGTCTACTATTCACCACAGTTCATTAAATTCACTTGTATTACCTATTGCTAATGCACTAGCTGACTTTTATTCCTAATATCATTACAATTGTCTAAAATCCTTTCTTTAAGTGTACAATTTGCCTATTTAGAACCCTGTACAATTTCTACACTCTGCTAAATAAAATACATTTCTAGACTTACAGTCTGCATAAAAATTTAAATAAATGCACTTCCCTGACCCTGGATGTTCAGTATAGAGTGAGCTAGATATGGAGCTGCATGCTTTACAAGAATGGCAGGGCAAAGTACCCAGCAATTCCAATCTAACTCTATCCTCAAGAGATTGCTGCTTATAACAAAAGTTCTGCTTCAGGGTTTTATTATTCCTAAAAACAAATTTGGGTGCTGCACCTAGCCTATCCCTGAGAACAGCATCTGACATAAGGATAGGCCAGTATCTCTTAATCCCATTACAAACCAAATTTACATCACTGGAAAATGTAAGTGAAATCCTAGGTATACTGCTCTGATTTATAGTTCTATCATACTGAGCTGTATCAGCCATCAGAAAAGTAGGGTTTTGCCTTGGTCTGCCTTCTGAGATGTACAACTTCAATCATAGTGTTAATCTCAGAGAGAGAATAACCTCTCTCTAAGAAATCCTGTCTCAATGACTCTAAAGTTCCACCTAACATCTTGTCCCTATCATGCAATCTCATTATTTTAATAGCCTGACCTTTCAGGACATTCCTGGGCACATGTTGAGGGTGCATGCTCGTCTTATGTAATAAATTGTTCTTTTTACAAGGTTTCGTATAAACATTAGTATTAAATTGCTCCATCATGCCTCTGTGTACAGTAACATCAAGAAAGTCTATACTATCATAGGAAGTATATACTATACTAAATTTAAGAAAAGGAGTGGTGCTGTGGAGAAAGGTAACATACTCCATTAATTCCTGACAAGTCCCTTCCCATATGAGGAGCATATAATCCACAAACTGTTTATAATACCGAACATGTCTTTCAAACATCTCCCTGACAAAACCTTGCACATGGGTGTCTATGCCTCCATATTTATATGTGTGTATACACACATGCCTTTGCCAACAAGATGCATAGCACTAGGGCGAGCACTAGAGCAATCAATTCTGACAACACCAGGAGGTATATTTTTTATTTATCAAAGTCAAAATAAACTTTATTGTCATTTAGCCTACACTAGTGCAGTCTAAGCGAATTTTACATGCACCAGACCTGAACTGATAAGACAAATACATACATACATACAATAACACATACAATGGACATATATTCCATTACTTCACATTAGACAGGTTATTCTACCTACATATTACCACAGTTTATGTTATGTATAATTTTGAGCAGCTGAATGATTTCTTATTGCACAAGTTCCTATTGCACTGTGATTCTCACATTGTGTAAGAGGATTTAGTTAGTATAATATTGCACGTTCATTGCCATATATGTATTATTAATGTTTAGAATCTGAACTGTCTCTCATTTAGTTACACCAATAGAGTTGGCTGTTCCATATCTTGTCAGTGTCTAGCCTCCCTGAGATTATTGCTAGAATTCAAGAGTCTCACCGCCTGAAGGAAGAAACTGTTTCTCAACCTAGACAATTTACAGTGCATGCTGTGGTATCCTCTTCCTGATGACAGGCATGTGAACAGTTCATAAGCAGGGTGTGTTGGATCCTTGATTATTTTTGTAGCTCTGTTGTGACATTGTGCTGTGTATAACTCCTATAGTGCTGGAAGTTTGGAGCCCATTATCTTCTCTGCCACTTTCACTATCCTTTGTTGGGCTGTTTGGTCTGCAACTGAGCAGTTATCATACCACACTGAAAAGTTAAACATTAGGATACTTTCCACAGTTCCCCTATAGAAGGTGGAAAGGATGAGCAGTTGGTAGACTTACTTTCCTCAGTCTCCTCAGGAAATGCAGACATTGATGAGCTTTCTTTACTATATGACTGGTGTCTATTGACCAAGATAGATCTTCTGCAATGTGAACCCCCAGGAATTTTGTGCTGTTTACTCTTTCCGCCATCTCACCATTAATCACGAGAGGAGAATGAGTTGGTTGTGTTTACTTGAAGTCCATTATGATCTCCTTTTTTTTTGTTGATATTAAGGTTGAGGTTGTACTTGACACACCAGTCAATAAGTGAGCTCCCTTCCTCCCTATAATCTTTTCATCTCCTTTACTGATGAGGCCCAGAACTGTAATGTCATCCATAAACTTGATGATGATGTGATTGGTGTTGAATCTAGCTTTACAGTCATGAGTTAGTACAGTAAACAGTAGTGGACTCAACACACAGCCTTGAGGTACTCGTGTGTTGATTGTGATGCTTTTTGAAAAGTTAATGGCCACACATGCCCTCTAAGGTCTTTCAGTCAAGAAGTCCAGGATCCAACTGCACATCTGGATGTTAATACCTAGATGAACAAGTTTTTCGATTTGCTACTATGGGATGACAGTATTGAATGCTGAACCAAAGTCAATAAACAGCATTTTAACGTAGCTGTCCTTGTTCTCAAGGTGTGCCAATGAGAGATACAGTGCAACCGAAATGGCATCTACCGTGGAGCGATTGACATGATATGTGAACTGGAGTGGATCTAGTGCTGCTGGAAGGCTTGCTGTCAGGTGTTTTTTGACTAATCTTTTCATAGAGGTGGGCATGAGTTCTACTGGTCTATAGTCATTGAGTCTTGAGGGAGATGATTTCTTTGGCAGTGAATAATATTTGTGTTTTTGACTCATTTGGGTACCTTTGCTTGACTGAGAGAGATGTTAAATATATCTGTGAGTACAGTGCTTAGCTGTTTAGTATAGTCCTTTAACACCTTTCCCATAGGTTCATAGGTGTTTACTAGGCTAATGACCACAAAGGCCTTTTTAAGCCTAGCTATGCATCCGAAATCTCTGACAAGTTCTGATACCCTTGATATGTGTAAGCATGGGCCTGGGAGATGAACCATTTACAGGTTACCTGTTTGCATCAGAGACATAGGTGCCAAACCAGGGATGAATTTCTGGTTTTCCATCCAATTATCCAAGTTGCACTTGAATTGGATTGGGGAGGAACTCTGCTTTACATGAATGGGGAAGATTATATCACCCCAGATGGAACTCAAACCCACAATCCCTAGCTTAGAAAGTCAATACTTTATCCATTAGGCCACTGGGACCTGACAAGCTTCACCTTTATCAAGATTATATCATCCCAGATGGGACTCAAACCCAAAAACCATGGTTTAGGAGGCTGATGCCTTATCCATTAGGCCACTGGGGCCATGATGTTGTCTGATCCTCCTGCCTTCCTAGGGTTCACCTGCTGTAGGGTCTTCTTCACCTCTATTGAGTTTAGGCTGAGCACTTCATCTCCTGGGTGGTTAGTGAGTTTCACTGCCTTGGCTCTGTTCCTCTCCTTGAACCTGCAGGAAAAGATGTTCAATCTATCCAGAAATTCTGTGTTGTACTTGCATTGGGCTGACAGGGGGTTGTATTCAGTTACAGCTTTTATGGCCTGCCACATGCCTGGGGTCCCTCATATCAGTGAAGTGGCTCTGGACTTTCTTTCCATAGGCCCTTTTTACTTCCTTTATCCTTCTCTTCAGGTTTGCCCTTGCCACACTGAGAACTTCATTGTCCTTTGATTTGAATGCCACATTACATTCCTTCAGAAGCTCATATACTTTGCTGGTGAGGCAAGGTTTTTGTTTGGCTCTTATGATGATGTTTCTGTTGATGGTCATGTCATCTATGCATTTAAATATATATGCCATCACAGTTTCTGTGTATTTGTCCAAGTTAATGTGTAGATCAGCTGTTGCAGCCTCTTTGAATATGCTCTAGTTTGTATTGTCGAAGCAATCTTGGAGTGTTTGGCCATACCACAATTTGGTTCACTGTGGGTTTTTCTCTGATTAGTACAGGTCTGTATGCTTCCATTAGCTTGATGGTGAGGTGGTCTGAGCTGCCCAAGTGTGGGTATTGCACTGCCATCTTGATATTGGTGTATAACTTGTCCAAGGTGTTGCTACCCCTTGTTGCAAAACACACATGCTGGTAGTAGTTGGGTAACACTGACCTCAGATCTGCCTGGTTGAAATGCATTGCAATAATGTGTGCAAAATCTGCATTCTTATTCTACAGCTCACATGTTGAGTTATACAGCATAGCCAGTGCCTCTTTAGTGTTTGCACTTGGTGGGATATTCACCACTATGATGTTGACACCATTGAACTCTCTAGGTAGATGAAAGGGCTACATCTGACTGCTAAGAACTCTGTTTTCAGAGCAATGGCTAAGGGCAGTCTTACAGATTATGCACTGGCTATTGTTTGCATACATGCAGACTCCACCTCCTCTAGATCTTCCACTGAGAGCTTGATCTCTGTCTGCATGAAAAAGTGTGAGCCCTTCCAGTTGTACTGCACTGTCATTTATGTTGCTATGCAGCCAAGTTTCTTTAAACATAAGAATACAAGTATTTCTCAGCTTGCTTTGTGATGTTATTTCCAACCTTATGTAGTCCATCTTATTATCCAGAGACAGCACATTTGCTAGAAGTAAGGATGATAATGCAGGCCTGAAAAGATTTCCCTTCAGTCTGGCAGAAATTCTAGCCCTTGATCCCCTTATCCTGGATCTTTCACATCTTTTCCTTTTGATCTTTTCTTCCAGTGTGTTGCGAGAGACATTCTAATGAGCTGATAACGTTGCTTTCTTAATGCAGTTATAGGTAGCTTTGAATTGCATTTTCCTCACAATCCCAGTAATTGACCAACTTAAGGCAGTTACAATAAGTGGAGAGTCTTTTTCTAAAACACAACCGATGGGCCAATTAAGTAATGATGAAGATAATATAGTGTTTGAGCACAAATAAGTGTGGGGGTTATGCAGCTGACATGACTGCAGCTGTTTATGACAGCTAACCAGATGATATTGTTGCTATCAGCGGCTGGGGTATATTACAGTAAAGAGCCCACCCATGCCTTTCTTGATGTATACTAACAGATGCTTACATGAAAAAAATGGGCAAATGCAGTTTGGTTTAACTACTTTCCCACAATTTTCAAAGCTTTTAAAAGTCTGTACTTATTCATTTTGCACTAGTTTGGCTTAGGTGGGAATAAGAGTGGGTGTGAAGTGTTCGTTGTCATGTTTTCTTACTGACATATGAGAAAGGTTAAACAAGCAGAAACACTTTTGAAGACATTTTTTTCTAACAAAGTGCTGCAGTGACATGGATCTTCTGGCCAACTGCTGTATTTGACAGGGTATATATGTCACTCCCAGATGACCTTCTCAATACTTTTAAGCCCAGACTTACTGGTATAGGTGTAAGAAATGTTTACACTAATGTTTTAGTGATTGAAATAACATTGCAAAAGGCTAGTTCATTTAAAAATAGTAAACATTCTGGGGATAGTTGTCACACCAATGATATACCCAAGACCTACAGGTTAAAGGAGTACTAACACCAGCTGTCTGTGTTTTATTGGGTAAGGGAGTGCTATAATAAGTTGGGCTTTGGGACAAAATGCTTAGGTGTAAATAAACAAAGGTTTAAAGAACATGTAGCTGGGCAGAGGAGTGGTTCTGGAGACAAATAAGGAAAAAATGAAGGAAAGCAGACAGCAGGTGCTCAGGGAGGGCATGTTTAATAAGTGCTTATTGATTGTTGGTTCATATATTCTCTGCTCTTGAGCATTAATGGGTTAGCTTTACCAATCAAGTATTCTAAGGTATATAAACAGCCACTCTACCCTTGTGATTTGTCCCCAGGAGATCTACTTCTTCATCTCAGAGGGTTTGAAGTTACAAGTGGTAGGTGTGAATTGGAGGCATTTGGTTTTAAGGCGAGGAAGACAGGATGACATTGCTGTTTCAAAATGTATTTAGTTTTAGCCTGCAGGAAAAATCACAGTACCCAGAAGGAAGAGAGTAAAAATAGCAGTCAGGGGCCAGTGGTGAAGTAAAATCTTGAACATAACTTCTGTTTACACACTTCTATGGTAACCTATGATTTCGTGATGGAAGATAAGTATTGTTTGGAGACTGGAATCTAGTAACTGGACAAAGAGATGTTCATTCTGGCTGCAGACTCCTCAGAGTGCCCCATCAGAGCAAGTTTGTTTTGCTTCATATTGTGAAGCTATGCAACTGGTAGAAATAAACCATTTGGACAAAAAGGTTTGTAGTTACACTTGCTCCTCTTCTGTATAAGGATAGAAGTTTTCAATGCTGTTGAATAGGTTGTGTAGGGTAAAGCAGTAGGTCATGATGAGATACCTTTGAATATAGAACATTGGGGAGGACAGCAGATGCTGGGGCATTAGGATAAAGTGATCAGTGGAGTGATTGAAATAATATAAGCTTTGGGTTCATTGTGAGATGGCAGTAATGTTGGTGATCCCAAAGGAAGGAAAAAACACATTTCCAAATTCATGTAGTTTTACTATCAACTTTAAATCAAGTTTAGAATTCTTTTAATGACAGCAATGGGCAACGGAAAGCCTAGAAGTATAGCTTCCTTATACATCCTGATCAGAGTGGTTTATTCCAGGTCAACAGACATTTGTCAGCATTATAAAAACTTTATTAATACTAGATGAGACTAATAATTAAAGACAACACGTGACGGTGATTAGTACAGATGCTGTGGAGAACTTTGGCCAGGTGAACTGGTGATGTCCACAGAGAGAGTTGGAGTATTTGAGTTTTTTTCAGCCCTTAAGATTAGTTTACAAGGAATAATTTGCTAAGGAAACAATGAATGTAGAACTGTCAGAGGTGTTCACTTTGAAAAAGGGTATTAGGCATGTATGCCACCTCTCCCCCTTCCTCTTATTGTATTTTGAGTATTTAGCAATGATTCTTCATTCCTCAGTTCTTAGACAATATGACAAAGGGAATGTGGAGTACAAAATATTGGACTTGTGTAAGTTGTTTAAAATCTTGGGCAGTTTTGGTAATTTTTCAGGTTGCATAATAAATATTACCAAGGGTATAACTTCAATTAGATTTCTACTGAGGACATTCTGGTCCCAAACCCTTTTATCTAGGATACTGAAACATTTAAATATTTGAGTGTCCCATTGGCACTGCAGAGTAGCAAACTGTGGAGACATCATGTGAGGCTACCTTGGTCAAGTGCAGAGTCTTTTTTTAGAACACGTACATTACACAAATGGATTTCTCCTACAGTGATGTGTTGCTTCAGATGACAATACTCCCCCAGATTCTATCCTGGATGAGACTTTTTATAAGCTTATTTGGAAAAGCAGTAGTAGCAGGATTGCCTGGGACAAACCGATTTTGTTAATGTACCATGGAGGATTTGGAGTGCCACATTTTGAGACATATTGGAGGCAGCCCAGTTGAGAATATTCTGTTTCTGGAAGGCAGGAGGTAGGCAGTTCCTTTTGGATAATATTGTGGAACAGCGGTGTATGGTGCATGTGTTTATCTGTCTGGTAGTCAGCACAGAGAATATTAGGCTATGAGCAGTTAACAAGCTGCCTCCTGTTGTCTAGTGTTAGTTCTTCACCCCCCTTGTGCCTGCTGTTTGACTCTGAGCAAGTCATTTAACCAGAAAGAAATTCTGGACTGCATCTGAAAAAGGACCCCAGAGTCATTGTTGTACCTTGCTGAATGAAGGAATGAATGAATGAATGAATAAATAGATAAATCAGCTGGAACAGACACACCAGTGTGATGTGCTACTCACAATAATGGCAGAAAAACTACAATGGTGCTTCAGGGCACTAAGAATTAGAGACTATAAAAGTTACTAGTGGCAGTAGGATTGAGGCTGTAAGATGAGCTGGCTTTTATTACCGTCCTGGATAAGAATAAAGTGTAAGAACAAACCAATGTATTGAAAACAGAACTATAGGGTTTAGGGAATTAAACCTGACATTAGAGTACATTAAACTTGGGTCCTGGGTTTAGGTGATGGAATTAGTGAAAAACTGAAAGTCTTACCCCAGCCAACATAGTACTTGTTAGGCAGCCATAGGTGCAAAATAGAGAAAATGAGTGCAATTAGTTGCTTATTCCTTAACAGATCATATTTCTCTGAGGGATTGTGACAGAGGAGTTTGATACTGCTCGTGTACTTAGTAGACTATAAGGTAAAATTAAACAAAGACGGGCCATGTGCTTCGAGATATTGATTTCCCCAAAATGAATAGAGGTGTTCAGCACTACGCATTCTAGGAAATTTCAGATTCTCACATGAATGTGCTTATGCAAGCACTTTTTCACCACAAGGAAGCTGGGTATTATGTTTCCTGGAGCTTCCTGTGCTTTTCGGAAGTGTAACACCGGAGAAGTGGGGTCATAATGTCAAACTTTCTTGGAAAAGCCAAATTTGAAGCAATGTAAGATACATTTAATGGGATTACTTGAGGAATTTTGGTCAGGGTAGTTAGTTGTATATCAGGCTGTTTTCTTTTTAATAACATTAAGAATTAGGTGACGTCAGAGTGGGCCTTACCTTTGCAGATGTTGCTGGTAGCCAAGATAGAAAGAAATCATAAGAAAAGGGAGAAGGTCCTCCTTCCATTCATAGAAGAGGTTCACTACCGTCTAACAACACATAGCTAGAATGGATTCATTGGGGGGGGGTGCTGTTTGTTAATATATAGTGATGATGCACTGTTTGTTAGTCAGCCACAACAACACAACAGAGAAAATTATTATAATTAGTTGAGGATGACAGTTTCTCAAAACGCAAATGGGAAAATGTTTTCTGACATTTGTATAATCGATGTTAAGTTTGTCCATGAGTTATTTAGATACAAACTGTTCTCAACTTGATTTTTGGATAGCTTTTTCTACAAATACATATCAGGTGTAATTGGTTACTGTCCTTAAAGATAAAAATTATTTTGAAAAAATAAAGTATTGAGGGACAAAAATAAAAAAGGGTCTCTTTTCCTACCCACAGCTTAGAGAATCCTGCCTTGTTTGAAAATACTGGTTCTGTGTTTTACTGCAGCTAAAGGGATTTGCTTCCATTTACAATTAAAAACTGTGTGTTTCTGCTGCTAAAGAGATTTGCATCCATTTGCATTTTAACAAGGTCTGCATCTTACAGCAGGCCAATGGAGCAATATTTTACTTTTTTATTTATTTTTACTAATGAAAGAAGCAACAATGTTGTGATTTCAAAATTCAGAAATAACTAGAAGCACAAACTGGTAAACTACCAGTCATGTAACACAATGACTGCAGTGTTTTGTTGTACTAGACTATACATTACTTTAGTTAATGCACAGTTAGTAAGTGAGCAAAGTGGATAGAGTTTGTATGAAAGTGTATTCAGTTTTAACCTACCTGTGCAATGGGAGCAGAGTGCTTTCAATGAATGTAAAATAGAAAAGTAACATGCTCTTATACAACCCGAGTGCTCTGGCATATGCTTGGCTATCATACAATAATCACTCTGTCTAATGGGTAATTTAGAGAAACAAGGCACTGTACATTTATGCACATACTGCAGAATCAATACAAATTAAACAACTGAACTTTGAACTAGTTAAAATAAAATTCATTATTTTAGCAAATGTAGTTAAAAGAAACTAGCACTTATATTACTGAAGTGGTTGGATGACAAGATTTAAGATAATACTATGTTTTCAAAGAATATGCCATTGGAGACAAAAAGGCAGAGAGCAAGAAAGCAAGGCACTTTTTATTTTGCAGGTATACTAGCAATTAAATTTCTGTTTATATGATCACATGATGAAGGACCAACAATATTTGAAAGGAAAACTAGACAGCATAACCATCTAAAGTGAAGTAAAGAGAGGCAATTATAGATAAAGAAAAAACACCATAAACATATTTTAGTATTTAACAATAAAAAAACTATACACAGAAAAAATGTTAAAACGGCTGGCTACGAAGAAAGAAATTTATACATAAAAACTTTTCAAAATGTATCTTGTATCTTAATATTACAAAATCACTTAAAAACAGATGAATGTAAAACCATGCATGCCATGTTTTGTAGCTAGGTGAGTTATTCAATAGAAATATACTGCTTTATCTCAAATACAAAAGCAGGCAAATGGGGATGGAAAAGGTACATGCTTGTTATGTGAACTAAAAAGGCATAAACTATCATAAGATACTAATGAAAAGAAGAAAGAGAAAGAAACTTTGTTCAGTGAAATACCTGAATTTACAGATCCATCTTAGTAAGATTTAAGAAAATGAACTACCATTAAGTTTTCTCAATAAATTGATGAATTTATTAAGAGCTGAATTATATGACAGTGAAAGTGCTTACATACTCATTAAAGGATAATTATGTCATCATCTGCCAGATCTCCATTTTTTTTAGACTCTTAGACATTATCAACAGAAAAGCATTCATTACCAGGAATTATAAAACTTAAAATAAAGCACTAGAGGTAAATTGTCTAGCTAAAGTATATGAATATTTTCATGGGCTTGCTCATGATGTTGTGAATGACTCCATGGCAGTGACAGTGAACCTGAGGCATGATGTCTGTAGTATAAATTTGTTACGTGGCACATAGAAGATTTAAAACATACTTTAGGGGCAAGAAGGAGAGGTTTTATCCTACTTTTGGGACCAAATTGTGTAGTACTAATTTTCTGGTGAATGAAAGTGTCAATTATTGTAGAGCTAATAGGTGAGAAGTTGAGGAGAGTTCTTTGAATATTGGGAGGAAGTCTAAGTGATGCTGCTAGCTTAAGACTGATGTTGACGAGGATAATCAATGAAGTGAATGAGCTCCACCCTGAAGTGGGTACTTTAAAGTGCATGAATAGATGTGTCTTAAAAAATAAGAGTGCAAATGAATGTGCAATTAAACAAATGAAAATGGAAGTACAGAAGCTATGGTGTAAAGCCAAGAACCTAGAAAAATAGAAAATATCAGTATATTGAGCTTCTTAGTCAGCTAAATGCAGGGGGAGAAGGAGCTCTCTGTGGATAATTTTAAACCGAACTGAACAAGTTTCCAAGTATCTGGAGGGTTGACAAATGATCATAATGAGAACACAAATGACAAGAGTAGATCCCTAGACCAGACAGCACTGGCTAAAGACTGCTAAATGACATAAGTATGACTCAAGTCTGAAAGACAGTTTCTGATGTTGGTGGGAGGGCAATGCATAATTTAGGGCCTAAAACTAAGAAAGCTTGGTCAGTATATATGAAGTAATTTAGTGTGCTTTGAAATGATTCAACTGTTAACTTGGGATTAAAATACATAGGAAGTATTGTGTACAAATAACTTGGAGTAGGTGGTTGTGGGTGTGCCATTACTGAGTGTTTTGTGGATGAGTGTAAGTATTAGGAGGAGGTGTGCATGTTCACAAAAGACTAACAACTTTGTGCACTTTAGTAAAGTGGTTGAGTTCAAGGGAATTAAAAAAAGATTAACTCCCGGATTTAATAGACACTGTGTAGGAATAGCATAATTCCTACACTGTGTGAATGGTGTCCGTGTTTGCAACTCCATCTTGGTGGCATGCCTTACATATCAATGAAGACATACTACTGAGATGGAGCTGCAGACATGGATACTGAATGAGTGCTAGAGGGTGTGTTACAGTGCCCACAGATCTGTAACATGCCCCCTGCATTGTCAAAGTGCCAGCCGGCACTTTAGAAAAGGAAACAGTGGCCATGGACACTAAAATGAGGAATGTGGTGTGAATGTAATGCAGTGGGTGTGTGACAGGTACTGGGACATACCCCCTGCATTCTGAAAGTGCCATACAGTATTTTGCAATCCCTTCGGTGTCCGTGAACACTGAAAAGAGGATTGTGAATTGAATGTAATGCAGGGGGTGTGTGACAGGAACTGTCACACACACCCCTGCATTGTGAATGTGCTGTACAGCACTTTACAATAAAATAGTGTCCTCAGACACACACCTCTCAACCTCTTAGAGCAAGCAGTCTGGACAAAGCCATTACTAAAAGTGGGACAAAAGGCCAGAAATAGGGGCAGTTTTTAAATATTGCTCTTACAAACCTAGAAAGTTGATAGAATGACAGGTTGTGCATTAGCATGCATTTTCATGAACAGTATGTGGCCTGAAACTAACATGCTTATATTTGATATATTACGATATATATAAAATGGTATTTTTTCCATTGTATTTGAAGTTTAAACATAGCTGAGTGGGTTTACACACCATGGCACTTTGCTCAGCAGTGCTTAAACATCATGAAGAGCTATATACAAATGTATAGCTGAAATCGTCACTGCTAAGTTAGCTTAGTGGTTAGAGTTCCAGTTTTGTGTGCAGTAGGTGGACGGTTCAAATACCAAGACAGGCCATTCAGCTTTTACATGGGAAAGCATTGTAAACTTATTTTTTATTTTATTTAATGATGTAGTAATTGATATTTTTTAACTACTGTAGTGTAGTTGATCGAAAATGCCAGTGGAGGTATGATGTGAAATTCCCTATTTAAACACAAGTGTCCCATACAGTATAGTCATACCCTACGGTAATGTAATCAAAGCACATATGGAGATGTCATGTAAAGTCAAATATATACACTTAATAATATGCCAGTAATGAGTAATTAATATCCAATTCTAATTTTTTTAATGAAAACTGTTGTTTGCACTTAGCTTAGTTGTGCTAAGCACTGCTAAGCCAAGCTAAGCAATGCTTAAACAGGTCTGTCTGAGCAATCCTTAGCAGTTCTTAGCTCTACTTAGCTGGTTTGAGCTAAGAAGTCCCATTCTAAGCAGTATTCAGCTCAGCTATGTGGATTTGTGCACTGCTAAGCACTGCTCAGCATCTGCCACTTTAAGCACTGCTCAACTCAGCTTAGCAGGTTTATGCACTGCTCAGCTTTGCTCAGCATTTTTGAAAATGGCCCAATGATGGCAAAGGATGGGAATATGGCCTTATTTAAACTGCATAGGTGGGAATACAGTCATAACCTGCTGAAGTTAAATCACTGCAGGAACTATAGATGGAGTAGGAGAGAGAGCACACTTTTGGTCACACCGCTGGGGCATTTTGGAGTCCAGGGTCATGGCTTGGCTCCCTGTACAACACCATGATGACAGACTGCTGCAGGACCAGTACCAGAGCTCCCAATACAAATCTGAGGCTTGGGACCATCTGGCACATGACCTCACCATTGCCACTCAACTCCCATGAACTGGTGAGCAGGTGCATCATTATTATGATGGCCTGAAGCAGAGAAAGGAGGTTCTCATGGCCCACCAAGATGCTTAGGATGGGAATGTCCCAGTAGTTTGTTAGTATATGACCCATTGTTTTACCAAATTCTAGCATGAGTATGTGATAGACAGGTTTGCATAATGGGTGTTTTTTCACTACAACTGCAGAGGAGAGGGCTTGCAACATGGAAGCCCTCACTGACCATCTTGCAGTATGTAGTGCAATAAATAAGAAAGAGTACATTAGTTACTGCCATTAGGTATAGTGTAATCTGAGTGTACTGAATAAATAAATTTGTCAGACTAACACTTCTATAAGTGACTAATGCCAGGTGCTATGTAAATCAGATGAAGGCAGCAAACAAGCTACTATTGATGAAAGGAAGGCAATACTGAACTAATACTTTGTAGGAATGAACCTGCTAAAAACTTGCAGTGTGAGGGTTACTGTAAAGGTGATAAATGACAGTCATTCATCATCTACAGGATATGCAGTACCCCTGAATGTAGAATCATGACTGTAATAAACCAGTGTGTCATGTTTCCCAAAATAAAGATTATTACCACGAACTGTTGTGTTTAATCTGGTATGTTGAAGAAATACAAGTGTTCAGGTGCTTCACAGTAAATATGGCTATGACAGCATGCGATAAGTAAGGTTTGTCTGATAAGCAGCTGTTATGCAAAATTGTAGATTGTGAAGCTGTAAAATGAAGAACAATGAAATATGAAATATGTCCTGCACTAAGATCTGAACCTTGAATAGTAATGTATTATAGTGTGTTCCCTGCAGCATTGCTTTGTGTTAACCTTTGCATTTCAGCTCTATGTAGTCCTGAATGTGGGTATGCTGATGTAGGCAAGTATGAGAGTGTAATAGATGGAGACTGCAAATATATGATATGCAAATGTATACGGGTTGGGTATGCAACCCAGCACTCTGCTATGGTCTGTACCAATCACACATATTCACATCTACTAGGGGATAAATGTGTACACCTGCTTTCAAAGTATTAATACACAGTACACTAACTATCTGTCATACATGAATCTCAGGCATGTATGCTCAAATGTCACTACAGCCTTCTGTAACACTCCACTTAGATCACAAGGTCAGACTGTGTCCACTTAGATTACAAAGTCAGACTGTGTAACCAAGTGTGTATTAGGCACAAATCAGTCAAGCCGCAGACAGTAGTTCCCAAAGTAGCGCAGTGTGACAAGAAATAGATATGTTGTTCAATTTTGCACACGTGCATGTGCGCGTGCACACACACACACACACACACACACACACACACACACACACACACACACCATGGTTTGAATCCTGGGAGTGGTACTAAGATGTGTTTATAGTTACACACAAGTAATCCTGATTATTTGTAGAAACATTTAGGTAGTGTTAACAGATATTTTCCCCACAGGCCTGACAGGTAAAGAAATGTTTGTATAAGCTGTATGAAGGGTATATTACTAAACTGTGTACAAATGTTCTAGTGCCCAGCCAAATTCCTACAAATGACAGCAGGAGAGCTATATACACTATGCACTCTTCCCGAAACAAGTCTCTCAATTATCACGCTATCATGGCTAGTGATCACTGTTGCCAATAAACTTGCACACAGATACAACCCAGTACAAGTATGCCATTAGCACACTCATACAACATCAGTGCAGGGTACACCTTGTTAGTCATATATGTTACCATGAGATGTACGAGTCCTCTCTACTCATGTACCTACAGTTGTCCTATCTTGCCTCATAGCATTCCAGGTTGACAGATTAACAGGTCTGTATGTGCTACAGTAGCTATACACCTCAGTTAGATGTAAAGTGAGGGCAGACCTAGAGAGTATTGAGCAGTACTGTTGTGAAAAATATAAGGCTATACAGTTGATAATGGACTATTTTTCTCTTCCCCTACCCCTTATCTCCATCAATAATTATTATTCATATACTACAGGTATGTTGTTCTCAAAACCAAATGTTCTGACTTGTGTTCATATATTTAATTGGTTGTATACTAACATACCTTATTCAAATACCATTGTTGTTGGCCTGTTGGTTTAAATGTAACTGGCATGCTGTTACAATACTGACTGTTATTCCATGTATGCATGTGTTCTGTTTGCCATGCAGTTGTTACAATTCTATTGTTCCGGGTTAATTGGAACACTCATGCATGCTGTTATAACTAATGTTGAAATGTTTTGTTCATGACTAACCAATACACCTTAAAATATCTTAACACCATAACATGCCTGGGTAGGCAGATCCTAGTGAATCCACCTGTCCCACCTCATCTGGCTGCAGCACAACCTCAAACTGCCTCCTCCACTGGTCTTGCACCACCCTTGATTGGAACTGTGTTTCGGGGACAGGGCCCTGGGCTCAGGCATGGAGAGGACCCTGTCACCCGACAACAGTTCAGAGGCATGGTGCACAGGGTCATCCAGAGGGACATGAATGTACACCTATGCCAGATCAAGGGCAGACTGGGGCACCTCAAGGGGAAGCCTGCCACTGTTGTCTAGCTCCAGCACAGCCACCTTCGAGGCCATGAAGGGGCAGTTGTGACTGCCCATGGGTGAAGACCTCAGTCCCAATGTTTCCATCTGGGGGTTTGTGTGCCTCTGATTCCCAACCACCCACCCCATCCAAGGTGTTTACCCCTCTCATGTGTCATACACTGCCCCTGTCTGCTGTCTTATCTGTCTTGTCTGTCTGTAAAAACAACCTCTCCTACCAAACCAACCTCACCAAATGTACCTACAACCCTTACCTAACATCCCACTCTCACCTTAAAAAAAAGGGGGCATCTGTCCTCACAAAAAAATCACATCCCATACATAGCTCTCCATTTTGCCCCCATGTACACTGCCATGAATTAATCATCCCATCAATTAATCAATAAACGTATATCACCCACATCCCTCCCTGTGGGGTGTGAGGCTCCAAATTCCAAATTGTCCACATCATTCACACCTGTTGCTGCACAGGAAATGGAGAGCTATGGTCCTTTCCTACACCTATTCTGCACATCCCTAGCTGCCTTTCATAATGTTTTTCCCCTGTTTGCCCCCATTTCACCACTTTCCTATCACCCCTTTTTTCTTTTCTCTTCTTGAAATTAGTGTGGGTTTAATTGGGAGTAAGCACAGCTAAGCAATGCTAAAGGAAGCTAAATGTCTCTTGACACCACTTAGAATCCCACAGAACCACTTAAAACATTATAAAACTGCTTTAATCACTCTAACTCATTCAGCCGCAGTCCTGCCCAACAACAAAATAACCAGCACTGCCAGATCTCAAACCCAGGATGCTGCACACTAAAGTCACAGCAACATGCCACTACACCAAATCTGTCATGAGCATTGTTGATGCTTTTGTAAATATATCATGCATTACAGTCAGTTAACATTAGGGAAAAAATCATCGTTGCCAAGTCTTGAACCCAGGCCCCTGTGCCCTAAGTCAGTGCAATGCACCAGTTCATATGAGCTGTGAGAATTATTCCTGCTTTTGTGAATATATCATGCAGTGCAGTCATGTAACATTAGAGAAAAAGGACAAAGTTGAAGAGTCATGAATACAGGACCAACTGAACTAGAGTCACAGCAACACACCACTACCCGAAATCAGCTCAGGGGAGTTACTGATGCACATACCTCTCAACCGCTTAGTGCAAGAAATCTGGATGAAGACTGACAAAATGGGGGACAAAGGCCCAATAATAGGGACATATTTTAAATATTGCTCTCATAAATATAGAAAGTTGCTGAAGTAACAGGGTTTGTTATAACATACATTTTTCTGAAGGATTTGAAGTCTGTAACTCAAAGGTATGTCATTATTTAGTGACATCAGACCTCATATTATCCCAGTTATTTGCCAAAAAAACACAGATTTACTGAAGAACAAACCAAAAATATGAGTAAAAACTCTGGACATTCTAAACAAATATGTACAGTTTTTTGTGTGCTGATGTATTTATAAATTAATCAGGCAATACAGGGATATACCTATAGGGCAAAATCTCACTGACGAATTATGGACCCAGAAACATTTGAACTGCAGTCAGGGCAACATACCAGCAAGCCAACTGACATCTTGAGTACAGCAACTGTTTTTACAAACAGATCAAGATAGCCAGTCACACACAACTCCTATATATAGTGGGCCAAATCAGTGTACTTGGGCTTCTGACACAGACACAGAACCAGTACACAGACAAATGAATGCTGCCACATATCACATGTGACAAGTGTTACAGTTTCACCCTACAAAGCTTACCCAGCTGATAGACCAGCATCAACTGCAGCACCATGCACAGTCAGCTAGAAAAGATCTATGAAACTCACATCTCCCTATCTCCTTACTCATCTCATCATACATTTACACAGTACACTGCTACATAATCTGAAAATCTGTTAACAATGGCCAGACATACATAACTCACAACTGTACAGATTTGCACAGAATGCCCAGGTGTTTGGCTCATATTTATGGCCTATTATAACATTTGTGGTTTTCCATTAAATCACTGGGATGATATGAGGAATGAAGTCACTAACTATTGATACACATTTGAGTTTCAGACTTCAAATCCCTCAGAAAATGTATGTCAAAGCAAAACCCTGTTACTCTAGTAAGTTTCCAGGTTTATAACACCAATATTTCAAATCTGTCCCTATTTCTGGCCCTTTGTCCCCACATTTTTTCATGCTTTGTCCACATTCCCTGTGCTATGACTTTGAGGGGTATGCAGACATAGCATGCAAAACTGTGGATACAACACATTGATCCAAACAGTGGACAGTATTTCCACCTACCCTCTGTGATGCTGTAGCTCCCACACCTCCATAGTATCCTCCTCACAGGCCAAGAAAAGGGGCAAGGCTCCCATGAAGACCTTAATTATAACACTGTGTTGCCACGCCATTGGCTAATGGAAAGGTAACACAGCTGTTCTGGATGCAATTAGCAAGTGGAAGACACAGATTGGTGCACAGGCCATTACCTGTTCATGAACATTACCTACAAAAGACAAGCTGCTGCCTATGCTAAACATGTCTGACACTTTCTTTAGGAAAACAGACTGCACTTTTTCACAACACCTTTTGCGGATTTCTTCTGACAATGGAGTACATCACTATACCAGGTATGTCAAACAATTAAGCATGTAATGGAATGCAGATGGGGGGGATGCAGTCATGGGAAACTGGAATTTAAACAGTAGGTCTCAACAACACGTCCCGGACTGACATGTTGCTGTTAGTCTGTTGTCCAGCACCTACAGCCATCCCAGATGGCTACGTCTGCAGCATACATCTCAACTATACAGATTTTAGCAGAATGTCCAGATGCATGCTTCACATTTATTTGTGGTCTGTTTTTCATAACCTTGTGGTTATTTGGCAAATTATTGTCAAATCATTAAAGACTGAAGTTAGAAAATAATGTCAGACATTTGAGTTTCAGACTTCATACTCCTCAGAAAATCCATGCTAATGCAAAACCTGTTATTCTAACAACTTTCTAAGTTTGTAATAGCAATATTTAGAAATTGTCCCTATTTTTGGTCCTTTGTCCCACTTTCATTTATGACCCAGATATCCTGATCTAACAGGTTGACAGGTATGGTCTGCAGTCACATAGATCACAGCTCTGGCCCCTGAGTCACCCCAGCAAGGGTCAGCTCACATATGACTACTACTGGATTGTCTGTTGTATAATACTGACTGTGACACTGCCAGCCCAGCTAACTGGAATGTTGTAAATAATCATGTAATTTGTGAATATTTATATGATACATATGCTTGTCTTATAAGTGTAAGAGATCTATATATGTTATATAGATAGTAAACAACTGGTGCAGAAGTGTGTGTTGAACTGTATGCTATGTACTGAGCTCATACCTCTCAATTGTCCATAGTTTTGCAGACTGACCACATGTTTGCCTTATATGTTTAGTCATTTACTCGTACATTTGTGTTTGTCTGGCAAGTCCCTGGAAAATCATTAAAGACAGATGTCATAAAATAATAGCACACATGTGGATGTCATATGTCATGTCCTTCAGATAATACATGCAAATGCAAAACCTAGTATTCTATCAACTAAGTGTGTAAGAACAATATTTGTAAAGAGTCACTATGTTTTGGCCTTTGCCCCCCCCTTTATTTGTGCCTTTGTCCAGATGTCTTGCTCTAACAGGTTACTGGCCAAGATCAGAAATGTATATAAAGCATTACCTGTGCAAATGTATATATTAACAGTAGAAGCTGGAAGCTTTGAATATACAGACATAAGTTGCAAAATGTCAAGTAAATAAGCTGAACTTGTTTTACGAATGTGTTATCTCAGTTTCAGTGCAGCAAGCACACATAAATGTCTACAGCTAGAGATCTTTGTATTGTCTTGAAACATAAATAAAGACTAGGTTGAAAATATGGAAGTGTTTAACTCTGTTATGACTTCCAGTTCTACACAAACATCAGATAGATATTGTTTTCTGATGCAGAGATGCTTAAATGTATGTTGCTGTTAGCCTGGGAAGTGAAGGCAGGTGACAAACACTGATGTAATCTGAGCTAACCCAGCAGTAATGTTGATTATTACTTCCACACCTGTCACAGAGAAAGACCTTTGCTTGTATGTGTCTGTGTATCTGACAACATCCACTCATCTGCATTTGTCTTGCTAATAGTAAGGAACTAGGGAAATGAAAAATCGCTTACACATAGATGGTATAGTGTATCTGTCTGATGTTTGTGCGGTCTGCATTGCTCTGAGTATCAGTCATCTCTGCATTTAATGTTGATTTGAAGCCCTCTATTTAAGGTTGGATCACTTATACTTTGTATCGCATTCTACTATTACCTTTGTTTAGTTTTAAGATTTCTGTTCTGTAGGAGTTTTAAGAGTTCTTGGCTAGGCTCAGTTAAAAAAGGTAAAGGTTATCAAAGAATTCCTTTGCAAACTGAATAGCATCAGTTAAGTAGTTGGAGGAGCTGAGAGACAGCATTGTTCTTTTAGTTAGAAATATCTATAGTTAGCTGAAGTGTTTGTGTGGTCTGCATTGCTCTAAGTATCAGTCATCTCTGCATTTAATGTTGAATCGAAGCTCTTTATTTAAGGTGTGATCATTTCTATTTTG
Source organism: Protopterus annectens (assembly GCF_019279795.1). Lineage (NCBI taxonomy): Eukaryota > Metazoa > Chordata > Ceratodontiformes > Protopteridae > Protopterus > Protopterus annectens. The sequence continues at coordinate 178,554,026 of NC_056729.1, read as the reverse complement.
TATCTTATTCTAGTATTACATATGTTTTGTTGTACGTTTTCTGTTCTGTTAGAGTTATGAGTTCCCCCTCCCACTCGCACAGTCCTAATTGTGTACTTAAACTTGGTGACCTTACTATAAATCTCATTTTGGACACTCCTCCCAGTCCCATCACATCAGCTTATTCTACTGAGTAGTGAGAGATCATTTGGGAAGACTCCCCACCCCCCGGTTTCCCAAACTTAAATTATCATGTTTCATACCTTCCAACTTAACCTAAATAAAAAGTGATTTTACTGTAGTTGTGTTTCTTCCTACTTTATTATTTTATATTGCTTTTGCTGCCTGTTCTTACAAGTACTCAATAGCAGTTATTCTGTTGCATTTATTACTGATTGTTAGGCAGCCTGTTTATATTGTAACTGTTATTCTAAGCCTTTTGGTGTAAGCACTTCGGCTTCAGACCAGTTGTTTTACAGTAAGATGGTCTGTGGTCTGCAGTCTTGTGTCAGGACAGGTAGCTTACATGCTTCTAAGTTGGCCTTTGCTGGGTGAAGGTTTTTACTGTCTGTTATTCTAAAAGTGTCTTACTTCTGCTTTAAGCACCTGGCCTTCAGGCTGGTTATTTTACATTAAGAATATTTGTGGTCTGCACTCTTGTGGGAAGAGAAAGTACATTATTCCCTTCTGAGCTGGGAATTGCTGGTTAAAGGCTTATTCTGCCTGCTTATTTGAACGTTTTTTTTTTTTTCTGAAACTGGTGAGCCTTGTTTGCTGTAGCATAGAGTAGATTCAGACCTACTGAATCTAGCTTTGTTTGTATAACTTCAGCAGTAATCAAGGACATCATTTTTGGAGAGGCTACCCCTGCACACTAGTGGCTGGAGTGTGCAGTTAGACCTTGTCTGATTGAAGACTACTGGAACAGGGCTCAGTTTTGAGCTTTCTTATGTGTTAATTGATTAATTTGTTTAAATCAGTTTGCTCTTGTTTGCTACTGTTATATTTAAGTGTGTATATGTTCTCATGTGATATATTGATCTAAACAGAGTTGAAATAGACATCTATAGCATGGTTTGGTTGTATGTTTTGCTGTATTCAGATCTGTTTGTGTGACTCCTGTGTATCCTGGTACACCATCTTGTGTTGGGAAGGGCTTGCCTGCACTTACTTGGAGTAAGTGAACTGGGTGGCACTGGTCTAGCATAGGTTGTTGAGCTAAGAGCTCAGGGATAAGGGTTGATTGGTCAGTCCCAGTGTTCCTATTTTAACTTTGTTTCTGTGGTATTTAAACCCAGCATGTGTGTGGGTTTGTGCTTGTGTGCTGTCTTAACCCTTTGCAATGTAGCTCAGTTGCATTTCATTCCCTTACCAGCACTCCTGTGTGAGTGAGGCCCTCACCTGCAGCTACTTTATTGATGTTATCCAGCCATACTAACACCTACAGGTGTTATCCTCAGATAGTACCCACTCTACTATCCCTGACTTCTCTTCCACTGATTCTGATTACCATGGATGGACAATTGCCTGTGCTTTCTCCTGCTAGTCTGGTTGATATAGGCATCCTGAGACAGTGTAGCAACTGACTTATGTACACAAACAACCCTTTACTACTAGCATCTAGGAACACAATATGTGACAGATACAATCACATTAAGAAACTAGAATCCTTTGTCTCTCAGTTAAAAGGCCAGTACATGACATGACAGACTACAATGCTTTGCCAGAGATGGCCTTCATCTCTCTCCCCTGGGCTTTAGGCTTCTGGCAAAGGCACTCGCCTCCCCATAGTGCCTTTTTAGGCAACGTCATGAGCACAAAATTACCAGGATGAAAGCTTATTATAAATGAAATGTAAAGGTCATGCTGCTAAATGCTAGGAGTCTTAGCATGTAACTGCAGTCATTGCAAGCATTCCTTTCCCTGGAGGATGCTGACATTTGTGCAGTTACTGAAACCTGGATCAAAGCTGGTGAGAGCACCCTATCATTGCCAGGTTACTCATCCTACCATACTTTCAGACCACAAATGGACGGAAATAAAGCCAAAGGAGGTGAACTTTCAATATTTATCATAGACATACACACCTCCAGGCTGGGCAAATGGTATGACGTACAGTAGACACTCCAAGTGCAGTTAACTGTTGAGAAAACACGTATTCAAATCATAGCTAGCTACAGACCTCCAACCATGACTCAAGATACCCACTCTACCTGTCTGGACCTACTTGAATCCATCAAGAATCAACCGTCTACACTGATCCTGGGTGACTTTAACTACTCACCCACAGAGTGCAAGATCTATTCTACCCAGACATGAATGCATAGAGATTCCTCAGCTTTTTCAAAGCCAATGCATTGTATCAGCTGGTCAACACCCCAACGACAGGTGGAAATATCCTGTACCTTGTCCTAACCAACATGAGTAGCCACTGTAGCACTCCTGCAGTGTCATCCTCCTTGGTAAGAGCTGAACATAAAGCCATCACTTTTGAAGTCACCATCTCCCCTGCCCCCTCCCCCCCCCCATCAGGGTCAAATGAAAATACTCTTCCTAGCTGACTACAATCACCTCAGAGCAGGTATAAGCAGCTTCATAGCCACCATCCTTAGTTGGAACTAGCAGTAATGTTCAAGCCTACACCAAAAATCTATACGAGCACCTACACAGCTGTATGGACTCAGCAATACCTGACAGAACCAAATCATCTCCTTCAAGGAAGAGTAAACCTGTCTGGTGGACAATAGCAATAAACAAACTCTATATTAGAAGGAAATATCTGCTGTCCAGGGCCAAGAAGGAGGAGGTCCCAAGTTGGAAGCAATATATCCTTTGTCTGAACAAGCAAATAAGGTCACTGGTGAATTACTCTAAGGATAACTTTGAGTCTAAATTGGCCACATCCACCAGGGACAATCACAAGGCCTTCTTCACATATGTCCGCAAGCTCAGAGCCAACACACAAATCTGCTCTGAACTGCAAGCTGGGAACTTTCTTAAATTCCCCTAGTGATGTGAACATCCTCCAAGAGGCCCTTAACCAAAATAATGACTGGTGCCAGAAGCATTGCCTCAAACTGAATGGCAAGAAATGCATCATTATCCCCTTTGGGGTAAAAGTCATCCACACTAATTATGACAGTAATAACAATGCACTAAGCATGCAATAAGTCGTGAGGAACTTGGGCATCCAGGTTGATAGCTGACCACCACATTGCCTCCGTTGTATGGAAGGCTTTCTACATGGCCCACGTCATAAATAAGGGTATGTCATCCAGGAACAAGGTGGTCATAACATCCCTGTACTCTTCCCTTATCAGAATCATTATCAAGCACAATGCCTCTTTTGGCATGTACCTTGCCAAGCACATGCAGCAGTTGCAGAGACCACAGAGGTTCCTAATCAGGAAAATCCAGGGTTTCAAGAACCTATCCTATACAGATAGGCTAAAAGCCCTGTCCCTCTACTCATTCTCATACAGACTGATCATAGGTGATCTGTATCTGGAATACAAGGCCGTTTCTGACCCAGCCTTGATGGAGTTGCTGCATGTTGGTAAGACAAAGCCCACTCATGCAAACCACATGCAAGGCCTTAACCTGGTCTATGACATGAGTAGTAGTTGTTGGCGGGATACATTTATGTCCCAAAGGCTCCACCATCTGTAGAATAGACTCCCTCTCCATGTCAAGCAGAGTACCTCCCTAGCCCTCTTTAAGAAGAACCTAGATGACTGCATGGGAAACAGAAAATACACCCCGGGATCCCACCTTTGTCCCTGCTGGACAGGGGAAACAGGTGCCGACTTTGAAGGAACATGGTCGAAACTCTTGCCTAGGCTTATAAGGGCCTCCAGGCCAATAGCCTAGTATCATCCCATGAACATATGAACCTATTATTTTCAGTTGTTTGTTGTATGTATTTCAGACTGTCCTGTAATGTTGTCTTAAATTATTCTCTGTGAGTCTGAACTGTGTAGTTACTGTATTGATTGAGCATTGTCTGG
>NC_056729.1:178460040-178545040 GCF_019279795.1 Protopterus annectens | reverse complement strand
CTTTGGCAACCCCACATCACACTCTGTGTATGTGATGATGCCTGTGCGACATCCCTGTTATCCATACTATCGATGCAGGGACATGCTAATATGGGTCTGATGCACATAGTGAATATAGTATAGTGTAGTAATGTTATGCTGTGTAAGTTGCTGTCTACAGGCAATTGTCATGGGTGTACATTGAAGTGTATGTATCTCTCTGCCATGATGCATTATTGCTGTTAGTACTGCTGACTGACTGCTGTCTCACATACCTTATTCTGTTTGTGTTCCAGGTGTCTGTGTATTTACAACTTGGGGAGCTGCTACCATTAACAAATCCAAGTATGCTGGAGTGGAAACACTGTTATCTTTTCATTGCTAAGGTACAGCTGTATATGTACATGTTTACCTAGGTGCGTATGCATGCAACAGTGTGTGAGGGACAATGGGGGCAGACAGTCTAACCTTGCATGCATACCCCTTGACACAGCCAGCTGGTCTTCATACATGCTATTGTCATCCCCTTGCACAAGGTGGTGCCACTACTGACACTGGAAACAATTGCCCCATTACCTTGACAAGTCTGATCTGTAAAGCCATGGAGCATATTATTATGGATCTCATAAACAAGGACAAAGGCAATCTCCAAGTACTTGAGGCCACCCAGTTCAGATTCGTCAAGGGAAGATCTTGCCTTTTAAACCTGGTTGACTTCTTGGAGACTGTCACCAAGGCCCTGGATGAGAGGAAGTCAGTACATACAGCTTACTTGACTTGGCCAAGGCCTTTGACACAATCCTCCACTCGGCATCAAAGAAAAGCTAACACCACTTGGCGTAACTCCCTATCTTCTCAGGTGGGTAGCCAACTGGCTCAGCGACAGGACCCTCAAAGTCAAAATAGGCATGCCCACCTCCGATAGCAGATGTATTACTATTGGAGTTCCTCAGGGATCTGTCCTGGGACCCCTACTGTTTGGCAACTATTTCTTGGAGGTACAGGCAAAGATGAATGAAATGTGTGTGAAAAAGTTTGCAGATGACTGTAAGTTGGGTGCTGTCACTGACTCCCTAAGCAATGTTAACATACTGCAAGAGGGTCTCACAGCAACTAGTCACTGGTGCCAAAGTCATGGCGTCAAGCTAAATGCCAAAAAATGTATCATCAAACCACTTGGTAAAAACACGACCCCTATTGATTACCACATCAATGGCAACCCCCTAAGCACACAACCTGTGTTGAGAGACCTGGGTACTCAGGTTGGTAACAAACTTACATTTGACCATCATGTAGCAACAGCCGTCAGAAAGAATTTTACTTGGTCATCTCAACAGTAAAGGGACTGCATCCAGGAAAAAGGAGGTTATTACCTCTCTGTACTCCTCCCTCATTAGATCAATAATTGAGTATAATACCCCATTTGGGATGTACCTCTCCAAACATCTGCACCAACTGGAAAGGACTCTGAAATAAATTACAAAGAAAATCCATGGCCTCCAACACCTGTCCTATGCGGACAGGCTGAAATCACTATCACTGTACTCGGTATCATACAGATTGCTCAGGGATGATCTGTCTCTCACCAAAAGGCAATCTCTGACCCTGCCCTGCTGGAGATGCTCCATATCTGTAAGTGTAACTCATCACACACTACCTGCTCAAAAGGCATGAACCTAATATGTGACATAAACACAACCTGCTGGAGGGACAGGTTTGTCCCCAGAGGCTGCCCCGTTTCTTGAATACACTACCCATACATGTCAAACAGAGCACCTCACTGACCCTTTTCATGTGCAACCTTGAATGGTTGGGAAATGACAATTTTGTCCCAGGGTTGCCACCTGTGTCCCTCATTGACAGGGGCAACAGGTGCTGACTGAGGTCACTTTTGAGGAATAAACCCTTGACTAGGCTTGGGCCCCAAAGCCATTAGCCTTTTAACCTCCTATGATCCTATGAAGCAATTCCTGACCACTGCCACTACTTGTTGCCTGCATGCAACAGTGTTGCCATCCTGAGTAATCAGATCTGTCATTGCAGTCTGTGTGTTTATAGTGCTGCTGCTGATGTGGGAAATACTGGGGACATTTCCTTGCCATATGCCATGCTGACATTGTTGTCTGCATTAAGCTTGAGGCCAGGACCTCAACATCATTCCATACTCAAATAAAGTTAAAAAGACAAATTCAGCTGTCCACTCCTGTACTTGGAATAAAATGGTTTATTAGCACTTTCATTTGCCAGTGTTGCCAAACTTCTTCAGATACTTTAAATGAAGGAAAATACATCATTTAAATAGTAAATGCAAGCTAAACATCACTTCCTGTTTCTTGAAATAAAAAGTTAACAAACATGAATTGTTACAGTGAATCAGAATGTCAGAATAAATGTTCTTCAACTATATAAAAATGTGTGTGTTCTAAACAAACCATCCATCTAAAGATTTCAGATTTAGTAAACATTTAACATTGCAATTGTCATTAAGGCCGGGAAAATTAAAAGAATGAATCTTCACACACACTCACACACACACACACACACACACACACACACACACACACACACACACACACACACACACACACACACACTCATGACCTACCCTGGCTGATAGTAGAACCTCTACCTGCCTAGTTGTACAAATGATAGTGCTATATACATAACACAAGTACCACATAGCTACTATAGTGTTGCAGTGTCTGCCACTACTGTTCAACTGGGTAACAATTGCAGGGACTGTTAGGATTGTCAATGGGGGGTTCACAGGCCCTTAACATGGTAGACCCATCTGAAACACACACACACTGTTGCATGGGTGCATGCATTGAATCACACATGCGCACAGAAAATGACACCTTTCCAATTTGATAATCTACCTATCTAGTTATGTACAATACAAACTAACATGACTATTGCATGTGCCACAGTGCTTTATGTTAGTAAATGTGTAACTGTGCTTGTAGAAAGGATGACATCTGTAGGGGCCATGACTAGGTTGACAATGGGTGAGTTAACAGGGTAGAACAGGCACACAAAATGGTATAACCATTGTATACACACAGGCAAGACAGCCACAGGGGATATGCATACAGAAACACATACATTCACACAGTTGGTAATTGTCAGATTAGAACTCCTACCTATCTACTTGTATGTACTACACTGTTACTTGCATATTGCATGCACTACATACATTATATGCCAGGGACGTAACTCACAACCTCTTACACCAATTAATGTTGGGAATGCCTTCATGGATGGTGGGATAAACCACATATACTAGTGACTGTTCTCACACATTACTCTTACAAACTTGAACATGTGATAGGGTAACAGACTTTGCATCAGCATGACATTTCAGACGGGTATGATGTTGAAGCTGACATGTTTGTAACTACAGCAACTGTCATGTATTTGACAATGATTTCTCATAAAACCCCATTGTTAGGATCCATGGACCACGTATATGTTGCAAACATCTGGATATTCTGCATACATCTGTACAGATGACTTGTATGGCCTGTAGAGATTAATATGGTGCATGTAAGGTGGATGACATCAGTAGGCTCTTTAAAGTAATGCCATGGGGTGTGGGTCAAAATGCCTTAAAATGGTATAACCAACAAACACAGGGAATATGCTTCACACACACACACACACACACACACACACACACACACACACACACACACACACACACACACACACACACACATACACATACAGTAGCATTATTAGCTATACTGAAATTCAAACCCCTACATACCTACTTGTATGTACTATAGTGCTGCCCACTTATCACATGTGCCATGGATCTTATATACCTAAAAAGTGTCCAAAAGTGGATCTAAGGTTGATGACATGAACAAGCCCTGTAAAGTAATGCAATGGGGGCTCACCAGGGTGGAACAGGCTTCAAAATGGTATAATCAACACACACACACGCACACACACGCACACACACACACACACACACACACACACACACACACACACACACACACACACACGCACACACACACGCACACACACTCTAAGTTGCCAGTGCCGAGGTTAAAACTCTTACCTCCCTAGTTATTTGTATTATAGTACTACGCAGTCATTGCATGAGCCATGGAGCTTATAGGGATGAAGACTGTCTGAAGGTACTTCTAAGGTGAATGACATCAGCATGGCTTGTAACGTAGGGCACTGGGAAGTGTACTGGGTGCAATAGTCCTCAAAATGGTACAACCAGCACACACACATGGGATATGTTACACACACAGTCGCTACTGTGGAGATTAAAACTCCTACCTATCTAGTTATTTATATTACAGTACTACGCAGTTATTGCATGCACCACGGAGCTTACAGGGATGAAGAGTGTCCAAAGGTACTTCTAACGTAAATGACATCAGCAGGCCTTGTAAGGTAAGGCAATGGGAACTGTACTGGATGGGAAAGGCCTCAAAATACTTTAACCTAAAACCACACACGATTGCCAGTGCTGAGATTAGAACCCCTACCTAGCTAGTTATTTGTACAATAGCACTACACATTTATTGCATGCACCACATAGCTTATACGACTGAAGAGTGTCCAAAGGTACTTCTAAAATGAATAACATCAGCAGGCCTTGTAAAGTATGGCAATGGGAATTGTACTGGGTGGGAAGGCCTCAAAATACTTTAACCTACAAACACACACACACACACACACACACACACACACACACACACACACACACACACACACACACACTAATACAATTGCCAATGCTGAGATTTGAACCCCTACCGATCTAGTTATTTGTACTATAGTGCTATGTAATTATCGCATACCCCACAGAGCTTATAGGACTGACAAGTGTCCAAAGGTACTTCTAAGGTGAATGACATCAACAGGCCTTGTAAAGTAGGGCAATGGGAAGTGTATTTTGTGTGGGAAAGGCCTGAAAATATTTTAACCTGTAAATACACACATGCTCACACATACACACACACACACACACACACACACACACACAAAGGTGGGTGATGTCAGATTACAACCACTATCTCACTACTGTTATGCAATGGAGCTCACCTTCATACTGGCACATGCCAGTAGTTACAACTGGTGTGCAATTGTCTGCAGCACTCTATGCCTTTCAGGGTGTCTCTGTCTGTCTCTCTTTCTCTCTATGACTCTCTCTCTGTCTACATCTCTCTCTCTCTGTCTGTCACTGTCTGTCTGTGTCTCTCTCTCCCCATCTCTGCCTGTGTATGATTGATATATTTGTATATGTTGCCCATATATATGTATGTGTATCACACTCAACAGATGTATATATATCACATATGGGCCATCTACAGATAGCTGAGAGTAATCCTGTGTGATGGGGTGGGGAGAGACAGATAAGCTGTACATAGCTGTCTGTATGCAAAGACATATATGCAGACTATAGTTGTATAGTCCAATGTGAGTTTAGACATGGGATGTAATTCTCTAAGTGTAGGATCATGCTAGTATGACCTTCTAGAGTAAGAGTTGGAGTCCATTCCAGAGATAGCTGCTTCATGCCAAGGTTTTGTGTACTACAGCCATACCTCTCAACCTCTTAGTGCATGAAATCTGGACAAAGCCTGTCAAAATGGGGGGACAATGGGCCACACATAGGGGCATATTTTAAATATTGCTCTTATAAACTTAGACAGTTGCTAGAGTAACAGTGTTTGTTTTAGCATATATTTTCTGAAGGATATGAGATCTGAAACTGAAATGTATGTCATTATTTACTGACAAATCCTCAGATCATCCCAGTGAATTACCAAAAGATACAAATGTTATAAGGAACAGACAAAAAATAGGAGGTGAAAATCTGGGCAGTTGAGAGGTATGGCTACAGCCGATTGGCTGATGAAACTGTGTAAAACGTCCAGCCCCTCAGTGATATACTGGCTGGGGATCTCCTAGTTGTGTGGTATCCTTATTAACTGGAAAGTCATATCCTGGTGTGGGTACAGAGTGCATTGGACAGAGAAGAGTTTTCCATAATATGTGTTGTAAATTCTACATAGCACTGTGATTTCCTGGTATGTCAGTGACAGAGCAGTATAGAGTAATGTGGTGAACTGCTGACATTCATTTATTTATCGGTTCATAGGAGATTAGTTGGCTATTGGCCCTGAGGCCCTTATAACCCTAGCAGACAAGAGTGTAGCCCATGTTTATATATGTCAGAACCCTGAGCCCCTGCCCAGCAGTGGAACAGGTGGAATCCCATGAGTGTATTTTCTGTTTCCCATCCAATTATCTAGGGTGCACTTCAAAAGGGCTATCGAGGTACTCTGCTTGACATGGGCAGGGAGTATATTCCACCGATGGGGGAGTCTGCGGAATACATATCTGTCAGGCCAACAAGTCCTATTGATATCACAGACCAGGTTGATGCTGTGTCTAAAGGTTCATAGGTTTATAGGTTGGTACTAGGCTATCAGTCCTAGGGCCTATACAAGCCTAGACAAACAATTCCCCAGCTATTTCTTCCCACAATATTTATTTCCCTGGACCCCTGTCTAGCAGGGTGACTGATGTGATCCTCGGGGTGAATTTCCTTTCTTCCATCCAATCATCAAGGTTCTTTTGAATAGGGTCAAGGAGGCACTCTGCTTGACATGTATGGGCAGTATATTCCAGAGTATGGGGAGTTTCTGGGTCAGGAACCTATCCCTCCAACATGTTTTGTTCATTGTGATGACAAGGTTTAGATCCCTGGAGCATGTAGCTCTGAGGGTTTAGGAGGATAAGGATTTCTTTAAGTGGAGCATGTCCAACAGCTCAGGGTTTGACATGGCCTTGTATGTTAAGCAGAGATTGCCTCTGAGTAGACGATATGCCACAGAGTATAGCTGGAGTTCTTTTAGACTGTCAACATAGGGTATCTGCTTTAGGCCTGTGATTCTTTTCATGAGGTATTTCTGTGGCCTTTCCAGCTGTTGTAGATGTCTTGTGACGTACATACCAAACAGGGTGTTGTACTCTATAATGGGTCTAATGAGGGATGAGTACAGTGGGACAATAACCTCATTTTTTCTGGATGAAAAGCCCTTAGTGATGAGGTGTGCCATATATAAGGATTTCCTGACAGCTGTGGTGATGTAGTTATCGAAGGTGAGACATGAAGCATCTGTTTCTGTAAGGCCCTTTTGTAGAATATCCACATCATTTGGGGATTCAATAGTGGCTCCCAGTTTGCAGTCATCCATGAACTCTGTTAGCCAGAGTTCCTTAGTGTTGGCCTGTACATCCGAGAAGTAAATGCTAAGCAAGAGCTCTCCCAGGACTAAACCCTGAGGTACTGCACTTGTCATTTGTCTGGAGCTGGATTTGGAGTCAGCTACTTTTACAGTCTAGGTTCTCTCAGTAAGCCAGTTGGCAACCCATCGAGTGACATAGGGATTTATGCCCAGCTTGGTAAGTTTATCTATGATTCCAGAGTGGGGAATGGTGTTGAATGCCTTGGAGAGGTCCAGATAGGCTGTGTGGACCTCCTTACCCTCATCCACAGCTCTGGAGACTGATTCAATGAAGTCAATCAGGTTCAGGAGACAAGATTGGCCCTTCACAAACCCAAACTGGGCAGGGTCCAGTTTTTGAAGGTTGCCAATGTCTTTGTTTATAAGTTCCATGATAATGAGTTCCATGCCTTTACAGATCAGGCTCATCAGACTGATGGGATGGTAGTTCCCGGGATCCAAGGTGGATCCCCCCTTGTGGAGTGGGATAACTGTAGCTGTGCGCCACTCAGTGGGCACGAAGCCTGAGGTGAGGCTATGATTAAACATGACACTTAGGTGAGGTGCCAGTTCATTTTGTAGTTCATGTGGTACACAGCACAGGATGTCATCTGGTCCCATGGATGCTGTACTTTGGAGAGTGTGGTCTCTACCTGTGTGGCTGTGATTAACGGAATTTGGCAATCTTTTGGTTTTGAGATGGGCCCTTTAGAGGGTGAGAGGGAGTTGAAGTTGGCACTAAATCATTCTGGCAGGATATTGGCAATATCCTTGGGATCAGTATATTTAATGCCATTTTGTTGTAGCTCAGAGCAGATCTGAGCATTGCCATTTAGATTCTTGACATAACTATAGAATGCCTTGTGGTTGTCTTTGGAATCTTTGGCAATTTTATTTTCATAACTAGCTTTGGAGGATTTTATGAGGGATCTCAGCTTCTTACTGAGACTGGTAAGGGAGTATTTTGCATCCTGGGATTTTCCTCTTTTCTGCAACAGTTTCTTCCTTCTGTTATGTAGTTTGTTTATGGCAGGAGACTACCAGATTGGCTTCCTTTTTTGGAGGAGAGCATCTTGGTTCTATTTGGGATGGCACAATTCATGCACAAGTGGATGTGTTCATACAGTGCCTTAGTGTAGGATTCAGCAGTTGAACTTTCAGCTTCTTCTGCATGGGTGCCATGACGTTTGTCACTTCTGACTTAAGTAGCATGGAGTTGGCTTTGGAAAAGTTTTTTTACAGAGGTTTCCTTACTGGGGGGTGGGGGTGGGATGTGGATGTTAAGAGTGATTTGCTTATGGTCAGACCTGACCAATGAGGGGGTGACCACTGGTGTGGAGCATCTATCTCCCATGTTGGTAATGACCAGATCTAGGATATTGGAGGCCCTGGTGGGACAATGGATTATTTGATCCAGGGCGTTAGAATTTATGAATTCCAAGAACCGTTGGGAAAAGGTGTTGGTACCTGAGCAGTTTACTCACTTAATGGCAGGGTAGTTGAAATCACCCAGTATTAGGGTGTTTGGCTGTATCTTAATATTTTCCAGTATGTTTAGAAAGTTGTGAATCTTGGGGCATGGTGGGGGATCTGTAGCAAGCTACAATTTGGATTGCAGTCTTACCTAGTATTAGCTGCACCTGGAGAATTTCAGATGCATTGTGTTGGGCAACTTGCCTGGAGGTGTGAATATCCTTAGTGAATACGGACACTCCTCTGTCTTTATTGTTTTGTCTTGGTTTGGTGGCTGAAAAGTGTGGTAAGAGTTGTAGCCTGGTATTGCAGGGGGGCTCTCTGGAGTCTTGAACCAGGTCTCAGTTACTGCACAGATATTGTTGTTCTCCATTTTTAGGAGTGCCTCAAGAGAGTGCATTTTGAAGTTTAGACTTCTAGCATTGAGTTGCATTACCTTCAGATTTTGCATGCTTGCATCTGTTACGGTGGTGGTTTTGTCCTTTGAACCTTGCCTAAAAAGGCACTACAGGGGTGACAAGAGCTTTAGCCAGTAACCTGAATCTCAGGGGTGACAGGTGCAGACCATCTCTGGCAAAGCATTGTGGTTTGTCAATCATGTCATCCCAGGCAGACAGATACTGCATCCCATTTGAATGACACCAGAAGCTTACTCAATTGTTGAAGTCAGTTATTTTGTCCTTATACTTTGGTATAATTCTGGGTGAAGGCAGGATGCTACTCAGAGCTAGGGTCATACCTGCCTGGGCCACATGATCTGAGAGCTCTTCCATGTCTCTTTTCATGTAGTCCAGGGAGGTACGTCTCAGGTCATTCACTCCAACATGGACAATGACAGAGTCATATTTGTACTTGTTGTGGAGTGACCTGAGTGCATGCATTATGTGGCGGATGGGGAGCTTGACTTCCAGATATGCAGCAGTCCCATCAAGGCAGGGCCTGGATTGCTTTGTATGCCAGACAGAGGTCAACTCTCAGGAGTCTGTATGAAACTGAGTAGAGGGCTAGTGCTTTTAGCCTATCTGTGTAGGGTAGATGTTTGAGGCCCTGGATTCTTCAGGTGAGGAACCTCTGTGGTCTCTCCAGCTGCTGCATGTGCTTTGTGATGTACATGTCGAAGGGAGCACTGTACTCCCTAATTGCTCTTATAAGGGTAGAATACATGGATCTTATGACCTCTTTGTCCCTGGATGAGATACCCTTGCTTATTAGGTGGGCCATGTAGAAAGCTTTCAGTACAACAGTAGCAGCATGGCAGTCAGAAGTCAGGTTGCTATCAACCTGGGTGGCCAAATCACTCACTACTGATTATATATGTAGGAAATTGTTGTTAATGTGATAATATGTGGGGACTTCACTCTCCCCAAAGGGGATAATGATGCATTTTCTGTCATTCAGCTTGAGGCCATGCTTCTGGCACCAGTCATTTGTTTGTGTGAGAACCTCATGGAGGACGTCCACATCACTTGAGGAACTGATGACTGTGCCCAGCTTGGAGTCAACTGCAAACCTGGTCAGCCATAAGCCACTGTTTTTGGCCTGCACCTCAGAGAAGTATAGCCTGTATAACCAAGGCCCCAAGACCGATCCCTGGGATACGCCACTCATTAGGGGTGCACTGCTTGAATTGGCTACCTCTATTATGATTAGGTGGGTTTTGTCAGACAGCCAGTTTGCTATCCATGTGGTAACATATGGATTGATGCCTATTTGACAGAGTTTATCTACTATAGCCAAGTGGGGAATAGTGTAGAAGGTTTTGGCCAAGTCAAGTTGAACAGTGTGCACTGTCATTCCCTTGTCCATGTCTTTGGTGGATGTCTCAAAGAAGTGTATCAGATTTAACAGACATACCTCGCCTTGACAAGGCCAAACTGTGTGTGGTCAACTATTTGGAGTTTGCCAATGTCACTGTTACTAAGGTCCATGATAATCCATTGCATGACCTTGCAGATCAGGGTAGTTAGGCTGCTGTTTCTATAATTTCCTGGATCAGTGGACAGTCCACCTTTGTGTGAAGGGATGAGAGTGGCTATCCACTACTTGTCTGGGACAAAGCCAGTACTCAGGCTTTGGTTGACTAGGGTGCCTAATGCTGCTGCAAGGTCATGCCTGAGTTCATGTAGGATGCAGCCTGGGATGTTGTGGGGTCCCATGGAGGCTGTCTTTTTTTTTTGCCTTTGAGAGGGCAGTGGTGACCTCTTCCCCAGAGATGAAGGGTGGGGTAAGTAGTGGGGATGTACTGATTTACTGATTGGGGGACAGAGTGGAGAGATTTCTGCTGTATCTGTCATTCAGTAGATTGGCTATATCTACAGCATTTATGTATGTGGTGTCCTTGACCACCAGTTCTGAACAGATATGGGAGCTGCATTTGAGACTGCAGACATATGTGAAGAAAGCCTTATGATTGTCTTTAGTAGAGGTGGGCAATTTGGACTCAAAGTTGTCTTTAGAGGATTTCACTTGTGCTCTTATTTGCTTGTTCGAGCAAAGGATTGATTGCGTCCAATTGGGCACTTGCTCCTTCTTCGTCCTGGACAGCAATATTTTCCTTTTGTTATATAGTTTCTTTATTCCAGATGTCCACCAGACAGGTTTACTCTTCCTTGTGGAGAATGATGTTGTCCTGTCGGGTATTCCTGATTCCATGCAACTATATATATGCCATTCCTACAGTAGGGGATGGGGCTGTGCAGATGTTTATACCATCCCTCAGGTAGTTGTAATCAGCTTTGGAGAATTTTTCTTTTTACCATAGCTGGGGGGGGGGGGTCAGGGGAGATGGTGATATCACAAGTGACTGCTCTTTTTGTTAGATCTTGCCAGGGAGGATGATACCGTAGGGGTGCAGCAGTGGTTAATAGTGTTGCTTACTACCAAGTCCAAGATATGTATGACATCTTGTGGGGGTATTAAGTTGCTGTCCCAAGGCATTTGCATTGATAAAATGGTGGAATCTCTGTGCATTTCTGTTCTGGCATGAGTAGTTTTTCCAATCTATGGTTGGGTAATTCAAGTCAGCCAGAATCAGGGTAAAGGGTTGAATCTTGATAGATTTGTAGAGGTCCAGATAGGTGGAGTGGGCATCCTGAGTCAAATATGTGGGCTTGCAGCTATGTATAATTTGAATAGGGGTCTTGCCAATGGTAACTGCACCTGGAGTGTCCTGTGTGTGTCAAACTGTTTGATCAGCCTGGAGGTGTGTGTCTGTTTAATATATATTTATACTCCACCTTCTTTGACTTTGCTGGCCACATTTTGGGGTCTGGCTATGTGATAGGATGAGTGACCAGGTAAGGAGGGGTTGCTCTACACAGCTTTGACCCAGATTTATGTGACTGCACACATGTCAGCATCTTCCAGGGTTAAGCATGCTTGCAATGCATACAGTTTCATGTTTTCACTCTTGGCATTTAGTGGCTTGACCTTTAATTTGCATTTTGTTGACGGTTTTATGTTGGTAGTATCAACCCAATGACTTTCCCTAAAAAAGGCACTATGGGGGAGGCAAGGGCCTTTGCCAGAGGCCTGAAGGTCAAGTGAGACAGATGCAGGCCATCTGTAGCAAAGCAGTGTGGTCTGTTGATCATACGTTCCCAGGCTGTCAGGCACTGGATCCCCTGGGATGACACCAGAAAGTAAGCCAATTATTAATGTCAATCATTTTCTCTTTGTATTGAGGCATCATTCTGGGTGAAGGTAGAATGCTGCTTTAGCCTAGGGACTTACCTGCATGGGACACATATTCAGCAAGCTCAATCATGTCTGTCTGCCTATAGTCCAGGGACATACTTCTGAAATCATTCACACAGACATGGACTAGGACAGAATCATAACAGTACCTGCTGTGGAGAGACTTGAGTGCATGTGTGATATGGTGGATTCTGGCACCTGGCAAACAAATAACAGTGACTTTCTCCTTATCCAGCCTGGTGAGAGGCACATCTGTGTGTCTTACAATGGAGTGTCCTATGAGTAATATGTTGGGTTTATGGTGAGGACTTAGTGGTTGTGAGACACTGATGTATGGACTATGCATGGTCTGTGGTGTGGAGGTTTGTGGAGTTCTCATGTGTGTTTGCCTCTGAGGTGTCCTTTGTTTGGGTTTATTTTTGTTGAGAACCTCTACATATGTGGGTGTATGTTGTGTAGTTGTGGGTGATGTTTACTGACTCCGTACACTGCAGGGAGCCTATGTTACTGCACAATCTGTTCTAGTGCGCACATTCTCCATTTGCCTGGCCAGTAGTTCCCCTTCCCCTTATATGTGTCTCTTTGTCCTTCTGTAGTGCAGTCACAGGCTAGGTCCACAGCTGATGCTGTTATGTATTTGTATTTCTGGTTTGAGCAGGGTATACACAGTAACATCACACACAGGGTTATGGACTTCACACCTGTGAGTGAACCTGTTTAGCAGGTTGTCCATCATTGCACCCCTACATCTATTGTGGTCCTCAGACAGTCTGTGTTGCTATGTTGTTATAAGGTTACATGTTGGCCCTAGCTGTCAAAATGTCACAGAATGACATCTGGACAGGCCCATATATGACAGACAGACACAGGCCCACACATGGGGACAGGGTGTTAATATTGCTCTGCCAAACATAGACAGTTGGGAGACCAGTTTGGTAATAGCTTGCTTTTTCTTATGGGTATGATGTCTGCTTCTCCACTGTCTGCCATTGATGTTTTCATATCAACCTTTACTGTTTTGCAACTAGTTTGGCAGGCAAATGCAATGTTATGACAAGCAGAACAGATATTCAAGGCATACTTGTGGTCCTTCTGTGACAGCCTGTCATTCCAGGGGTATGGACGGCGGCTAGTGACTTGTCACAGTAAGGTGGCAGCCATTTATAACCTGGCAGTACACCGACATTCAACAACCTGCTGTCCTACTAGGCACTTTATAGGTTACTCCGAGTTGTGTACTGTCCATATGTGTGGCTCCATGTCCCTGAATTGTCCAGCTTCCCTGCAGTAATGGATATTGACTTGTGGACAATGTGTACAATTCCTACCATAGGTGTAACTGACATGCAAAATGTTTGACACAGAAAGTTTTGAAACATGAACCCTGTCAACCACAGTACTGTACCTAGACCACTAAGCTACAACAGCCAGGAGTAATTGCTGCCTGCTTTCTGACAGTATTAACCAGGCATATGCATAGCTCATTGACCCCTGCATATTGTGGCCATGCAACAAGTTATCAAGTTGATTAGGATAGCCCTGGGAATGTGTGCTCTGCTGGTATTACCATACAAACATGAATGTTACTGTATTTCTATGGGAAAATGGGTGTGTTGGGGGAGGGGGGCATACGTTTCAAATGTACACATTTGCACAGACCATCCAGATGTTTGCTTTACATTTTGGTTCCATTTAGCATAGTATTGTGCTTGTCTTGGATAATACTGGCATATCACTAAAGACTGAAGGTTAGAAAGTAATGACA
The DNA here is from genome assembly GCF_019279795.1 of Protopterus annectens. Taxonomy (NCBI): domain Eukaryota; kingdom Metazoa; phylum Chordata; order Ceratodontiformes; family Protopteridae; genus Protopterus; species Protopterus annectens. The sequence continues at coordinate 178,530,865 of NC_056729.1, read as the reverse complement.
GACATTTGAGTTTCTGACTTCTTACCCTTCAGCGACGTCATACAACTGCAAGATCTGCTTGTGATATCACTGTGAAAGTTTGTAAGAGGAATATTTCATCATTGTCCCTATTTGTGGGTCTTTGACACACATTTCTTTATGTCTTTGTACAGCTGGCTTGCTGGGAGAGGCTGAGAGGTGTATATGGGGACTCCAACATTGACATCCATGCATGTGACCTATGACCCCCATTTTGTTAGTCTGCCACATATACTGCAGTGAGTTTTGTCAACTGGGGACTACTGCACATTCTGGGAAAGCCAGTATTTGGAAGACATTTCCTGTTGTCCCACATAGCTGTCAGTGGTCTGCTGCTATCCCGGTAGGCCAGCCCATTCCCTTGCATACATGCAGTGATACCATACATATGCTACCACTATGTACTACTCCATTCATTTATTGTTAAGAAGAGTGACTTACCTTGTGTCTGCTGCAGTTCTGAAGACAGTGCTTCCAGGCTGACTCTGTCGGATACATGCAGTATGCAGCCTATACATGGTCAAGTACAGGTAGTGGGATGTGTGTGGCATCTTTTTTACTGTGTGTGTGAGTCGGAGAGAGGTGCCAGTCCCTGGTTCCCTAGGATGTCAGTGCATGTGCTATGCATTGCCTCTTTGCCAAGGCCAGGGCATACTGGGCATGCCTACATCTGCCTACAGATTCAGGCGCAGGGGGTTCCTCCTCTGAGTCCCTCTGTGCCTGTGGGGACCTTGTCAATGGTGGGGGCTGTGTTCCCCTTCCCTGTGATGTTCCTGGTGCAGCTGCAGCTGTTTCTCCAGGATCATATTGTGTAGCATGGCAGATACTATGAACATGTGTGCATGTGGCTGGAGAGTACTGCAGGGCTCCACCAGATATGTCAAGGCAGCAAAACCGTGACTTGAGCAGCCCAAACACAAGCTCTACAATGTGTCTAGTTTGTGCATGTGCCTCATTATGGCATTCTTGTGTGTGTGTGTGTGTGTGTGTGTGTGTGTGTGTGTGTGTGTGTGTGTGTGTGTGTGTGTGTGTGTGTGTGTATTTCTGATGGGTGTTATCATCCATGGTTCCAGAGTGTCGCCAGCTTCCCCCACTAGATGGCCGTACAGGATTTCCCCCCAGGAAAATGCCTGGTACTGCTGTGAGGCATGCCAAATGTGGGAGTCGTGATAACTGCAAGGGCTGCCGGCACACACATTGATGATAATGCCCTGGGCATTGAACATGATCTGGCAGTTGATGGAGTGATACCCCTTGCGATTGACGTAGACCCTACCCTCTTCACCGAGTGGTGCTTTGATGTGGACAGAAGTGCAGTCTATGACACACAGTACCTCTGGGTAGTGTGCTACATGGTGGGAGAGGCACATATTGCTGGTCCTCTCCTCAAAGTGTGCTAGGGAAATAAATGTGCTCACTGGCTTGTCTTAGCATGACATCCAGGAACTGGTGGAGTACCCTGGATGCAGATGCCTGTGAGACCCCTCATGATGCAGGTCTTGGAAAGTACTTGTAGCTATTATTCTTAAGGCTACACATACCTTTGTTTCCACTAGGATGGATTCCCCTCTGTTGGCTCTGGTCTGAGGTGAGGGTGGCAGAGCTTGGTGAGTTGCTGTATGATGTCCCTGTCCAGCCTGTAGTGCTCTACTATCTCCAGCTCATGTAGCCCATGAAAGGTTACCCTGGGTCTGAACACTCTTCTCCTCCTCAGTCTGGACCAGTTGTCAGCATCATCCTCATCACTGCCCTCAGTCTGTAGCATGCAGAAATGTAGGAAAGCAGCAGCAACAGCCCCTATCATTTTGTCAGTGAAAAATTCCCAAGTGTGTACTCCAATGGTGCAGAGTATGTGGGAAAAATCAGATTGAAGGGTGTTTTCATACTTTACACTGGTGAGCCAAAGATGCAGCCTGTGTGATTGGCTGACTATGAATACATTCCACCTGTCAGCTGCATTACTGAGGGGTTTGAATGGGCCAGTGTGAGTGCCAGAGGCATTAGTAGTCATTTATAGTTGATTGCCTTTTGTAAAGGTGTTTCTGTTTTTTCCCCCCTGTGGTTTTAAGTACTGCACCACTCAAATGTAAACAATTCTAAGCAGGTTTTACCCTTCCCTGTACATAAGCATGCTTAGCTTTTCTTAAACCAGCTAAGCAAAGCTAAGCAGACTCGGACACACCCCCTTCCTTAGCTGTGCTTAGCTGAGCGCAAACAGAAGCCACTAAGCTCCAATGTGCTTACACAAAACATGACACACCCCCTTTTAATGTCAGCAGCCTCTTCTGCCTACACTACCATGTTATAGCCCCTACATGGTTAGGTACCTGCGGACATGGTGTCCCATTTTGTTATTTAATAAACTTAGCTCATCTACATACACCTACTTGCTTATACCCGAGTTACACCACTACACCAGAGCCTATGTCCTCAGCAACCACTTTTACCTGCCTTTGTTATGAGTCTGCATGCTGTCCAGTATAATGTAAAAATTAATTTTAGGTTGTTAGGTTCATAGGTAAGTACCAGGTTCTCTGCCCGAGAGCATCTATAAGCCTAGCCAGAATGAGTTGGCTTTTACCACCGCCTTAGATTAGTTCCCTGTGCCTCAGTCCAGCAGAGCCATTAGTTCTCTGTGCCTCTGTCCAGCAGAGCCACTGCAGTGATCCCCGGTGTAAATTTTCTGTTTCCCATCCAATCATCAAGGTTTCTCTTGAAGAGTGTTAGTGAGTGACTCTGCCTAATGAGGATTGGAATCCTGTTCCAAAGCTTCTTTTGCATTCTTTTATTTTGGAACAGGAATCCCTTACTATAAACAATTTTAATAATTCAAGAAAGTATTTCATTAAATGCAACTGTGCTATCAGTGGGTTAGTCTATATTGCACTTTGCTCAAATTGTCCATGTTTTTATACAAGAAAGACAGAGAAGCCCCACCATAAAAGAATACAGGAACACAATTATGATATTTCTGAACATTAACAACTCTATTTATAAGCACATGCTAAATTGTGTTAATTCTATGAAGTTTAAGTTTGACATTTTGGAAGGGGTATTTCCAAATTAATGTGGGGGTCAATGGGAATCACTGATTGAATATAAGGAATTAATATGACAATAAAAACTGAATGCCTCAGGTTACCCCAGAGCTTAATAAGCAACTTTCTGTACTACCAGTTTTAAAACTTAGAGCTTCTAAACTATAGTTAAGAATTTATTTACTATATCATTGCTCATAGAAATATTTTTTAATTAATATTGTTGTTTTAAAAATGCGCACACACACACACACACACACACACACGCATTTTTTATATGAATGCATATTGTATTCTTATATTAAATAAATTATTTTATTCCATCCACACTTTGTTGATCTAGAGTATTTAAGAACAAAGTATTTAAACTTTACTAATTGAGTAGTTTTAATTTGATTTATAGATTCACATGACTTGGTCAATCAACTATATAAATGGATTAATTTGTATTTTCTAGGTTCTGATGAAGTTCTATATTGTGAAAGGATGAAAGCGCTTAACCTAGTGGTGCTTTTTTTTACTAAACTGTTGGTAGAATATACAAGTGGTGACCTTGAGTGGATTATTTTCTTTTTTTCAGAGTTTTACAATACTCCTGACTCCAGACACTATGTAGGCTTGTGCTTGTCCATTTTTGGTAGGCTAAAAAAGGCTCTATGGCCATCAGCCTGGTAACCTTCTGTGATACTGTGACCTACTCTGCAGATGGTAGACATACCCACCACTTCCTTGATACTGTAAATGTTAACTCTAATTTTACAAAAGTTAACTTATCCTAGAAGGGGCCCCAATATCATTCATCTAATCCTCACAGATATGGCCACTTCTTGCACATCTCTATATGAATCCTTCTAACTTGCTAAACCTGATCACAAATTAAAGATAGTTTTCCTTTAAAACTGGTGGTACTTCCCTTGTAAATACCTCTGTGGCTAGAGTCTTCTGTTACTTGATGATCTAATCCTCCTCCAATGGAAACATTGCTAAAGCTGCTGATTATGACTCTCGATGCTCACTTAAACAGCTGTATTGCTAAAGACAGTCCCAATCAGCACAGTATGTGAGACATTTAAAAACACACCTATGGTGGAATATGCATGCACAAATTATACAAGAGAAACTGCTTAAGTACTGCCTGTAGTAAGAGGTGTCACTCTATCTGCTTTAAAAGCACACTGAAGAAAACTAGTAAAAAGCTGCAGGCAACCATTAGAAAGCTCAAGGTAGACATTAAAAGTAGCCATTAAATTCAAAAAGTAATTACAAACTTTTTTTTAACAATGTCAGGAAGCTGACAACTAGCAGCCAACAATGTTCAGAACTAGTTCATTATAACACTGTATACACTGACTGAAAAGAAATCATTAGTAACTTATCAGAAAAACAGTGCTAATTTTTCCCTTCCACAATTACTGCATACATCATACACACCAAAGATTTTACAATCTTAGCCACTCACATAGGTTACTATGAAATAAGCTCTCTCAACCCTATCAAAGCTAAAAACACCTCAACCATGGGTCTTGATAATATTCCAGGTTCTAAAAAGTTAAAGCTTTCCATCCCAGTCCATGTACCTTTAAAATCTTCCACAGCCACATGATCCCTTGAGTTTTCTTTTGCCAAAATTGTTGAGATTTTTTTGTCCTATTCAGCATTTACTATTTTGTAAAAGGGCAATATATTCACCTGAAAATTGTTGGGTGCTATATGCATATATGTCTAAGCTAATTATAGTTAGGTTATTTTTAAAGTTCTTAACTGATTCTATTAAGGTTAATATTCCATTAATGTTGTCATATGAGGTTCTGTTAATAATAAAGCCAGTTTGGTCAGACTCTACCAAACTAGGAAGGAATTTTTTGAGTCTATTTGCATAAATAGACATAAACATTTTGTAATCTGTATTTAATATAGAAATCAGTCTGTATGAATTGCATTTGGTAGGATCTTTATCCTGTTTTAGAATAGGAGTGATAAAGGTATATTTCCATGATGGTGGAATTAAATTTTTTGTTTGGGCTATACTGAAAACTGGGTGTAAAATCAAGAGAGCTTTTGTAGGTAAAATTTTATAAATTTCAGGGATGATACCATCATTACCTGGGCTTTGTTTTGTTTGAATTTGTTAATTTATACTTGAATGTCATTAAGGGTTATTTGTCTGTCTAATGATTCAACTTGTTGAACAGTTAACTTTTTTTGTGTTTTTATTAATGAACGACTTTATATCAGTTATGGGGTATATTAACTCAGTAAACTGATTAAGTTTAGAAAAAAAATTCTCAAAATTCATTTAATATGTTATGAAGACCAGAAACCTTTTTCTTTTTTTGAGGTGAATAAAGTTCCTTAGTGTGATTCTTCTTCTTCTTCTTTCGGCTTTTTCCCGGTTAAGGGTCACCACAGCGGATCATCTGTCTGCTCATGATTGGCAGTGGAGTTTTTATGGTGTTGAGTTGCCAGCCCAGTGCCCAACCTTCCATAAAAGGCACACACACGCACACACTCACACCTAGGGCCAATTTAGAGTGTCCAATTCACCTACTGCATGTCTTTGGGATGTGGGGGGAAATCGGAGCACCCAGAGGAAACCCACACGACCACATGGAGGACATGCAGACTCTGCACAGAAGGCACCCCAGCCGAGAATTGAACTGGAGAATCTCTTGCTGTGAGGCGGCAATGCTAACCGCTGCACCACCGTGGCCGCCAAAGTTCCTTAATGTGAATAAATTTATTAATTCTTTTAATTTTGTTGACAAGCATATTTATGGATCTAGGGTTTGATGAAAAAGTAATAAATTTAAACTTCTCTAATCTAATCTTTATCTTATGATCTAAAATTTCAAGATACTTCTTATTTAAAGAATCTATATGTTTTTAATAGTTTTATCTTCCTTGTTTTTTAAATGAGTAGATTCAAATTATCAAGTTTTGTTTGAATCTCTTTTAACTCTTTATCCCATAAAATTATTTTTTTTTATACCAATCAATTACCCTACCATATAAGTAGGCTTTCATTGCATCCCATATGAAAATTTCGGAAGTGTCTTTAGTGTATTGAGTTTGATAAAGTTTTGTACATCTGTAGATATGAAGGATTTAAAATCATTCAAATTAGAGATGTAGGCTGGAATCCTCTTTATCTGAGCATTATATAAAGACTAAATAGATAAGTCAAAGGTTATAGAATTATGATCAGAGAGGGGACATGCAATCACCTTAACATTAGATAAAGAATCAACTAAATTATTAGAAATAAAAACTCTGTCTATCCTTGAAAATGAGTTATGCCTGTGAGAAAAAAGTATAGAATAATGATTTAGTATATGCATAGTTATTTATATCTCTCAAACAAAAGGAATCAGTAATTTTTTTTAATAACCTGGCAGTGGATGAAATCCTTCTATTTCCAGTGAAGGTAGAGTCTTTACTATCAAAAATACAATTAAAATCACCAGCTAGAATTGTGCTGCCTTTTGAAAATTGAGTAATATGTTCTCTATGTTACTGTGCTGTTTTAAGTCCAAAGCCAGGAATCCAATATATGTTAAATAATGTAAATATTTTACTATTAAATTCTAATGTGACGGATGCTACCATACCTTTATTATCTTGGTATGTATCTATTATTCTAAGAACAGGGAGTCTGTTATTCCATAATATTGCAACACCTCTTTTTTTTTTGAACATGTTCAGAACTAACTAGCAGAGAGAATGATTTAGAGTCTAATTTGGTAATGTCATCCGATATCAAATGGGTTTCTTGTAAGAATATCAGTTGAGAATTTTGAAGTTCAAGATATTGAATTAAAAATCTCCTCTTGTTTGGATTGTTTAAACCATTTACATTAAGTGAAATGCAATGTAAGGAAGTCATGATTTAAATTGTTTGCATAATAATACATTCTAAGTGTTATTAGTTGTTTGACTGCTAATATATAAGAGATAGATATAGGGAACACAACAATAATTATATAAATCATATAATAAGGTAGTAAAACCAAAGATAAGTTTAAATAGTGGTCATCTATGTGAGATGTAGTGAACATCAATAACGATATTTTCAAAAATATATAACAAACTATTAATTAAGAAAAAACCCCAAACCCTTCTGGAGTTAAAAACTCCTAATTTGAGTGACAAATCACTCAAATTGTCTTTCAAACTAGCAGCAAATTGCAGTCAGGAACTGCCTAGTTATGATCTTAGATGTATTAATACAGTATGACATAACAAAAATCCAATAAACCATTTATTAGTGGTATATAGTACTACGGTACTACATACTAGAAATAGATAATGAATACAAATACCAGTCTGTTAATAGATACTGTAATGTTTGTAAATGCATAGTCCATAGCGAGATGTAAAGACCATACAAGCGTAATATAAATAGAATATTTATGGGAATAATAAAAACATATATGACACTAAAGACTAGTCAACTACCTTCATTATATTCTATCTTACTCTTCCACTACCTATAACATGTTATCACGTTTCACTAAGAGCACACTCTGAAATGAATTGTAAGATGTCATGAAGCAATGAGTCAAGAAAAATAGATTAAAGAATGTGGTAATTAATAAACAACATTAAAATTATCATTCTAAAAATAAATAAATAAATAAAAAGATATTTCAGATAAACTGTATAAAAGACAATGTCATAAAATGTAACTGTTATATCACTTACATTCTAGAAACAAAAATAAAAATAATACCATAAACAATAAGATACTCAATTATGTCAGAATAAGCAGAGAGATGAAATAGCTGTATTATTAAAAATGAATAATTTATGTATTAAACAACATTGCAGTATGCAAGAAAATACAGATGCATTAATTATTATAATATAAAAAAGAACAAACCAATGCTTGTTTCTATTCTCTTTTTCTTCATTCCTCCTCCCTCCCTTCCACTTTTAAAAAGCCATGTAATTAAAACTAATATTGTTGAGATACGACAGTATGTTAGCAAGTTAGTATTTCTTTTTTTTTAAACTCTACTTTTCAAATCTTCTTTTTTTTATCTCTCATTCCCCATCCTTCCTTTTCCTTTAAAACAAAAAAAAATGCATTGCAAAACAATAAGAATGGATTATAAAAAGTATTAAAACTGATAGTGAAAATTAAATAAGCAACAGTTCAATTTTATATGTATATATAGATCATCAAAGTCCAAGAATAATCAATACTTGTGGGACTAAATATAGTACCTTGCTATATGGATCTCAAGTTTCTTTAGTTTTCCTTCTTTCACTCTTCCTCATGACATTCTACTGTCCTTTCCCTGCTCTTCCTCTAACAGTTCTGTGATGGCTTAGTATCGCTATTTAGATCAAAATGGTCATAATGTGATGAACGAGTGACCGAGAGGTTGATTCTAACAAGATGACATTCAAAAGTTGCAGACGACAGTAAATAAGTATTGTTTTCATCTTCCGTTTAGATGAATGATAAATCATACATTGAGTGCTTCGTTAAAGAGGTAGGAGTGCTGATGACGTCAGTCTGTGTCGGAAAGTCAACTAACAGTTGATCTTCAGTCAACAAACTTGAACAGCTAGCTGGAAGCTGCAGCAGGAAAAAGGTGAGCGAGACATGCAGAAAAACATCCAACAACTCCAGGAAGTGCTCGAGACATCATGAATACACCAAGAGCAATACGCAATTGTCACCGCATGAATCAAATCCAAGCACTAATACACAAGATAGCAAAATGAAGCAAAAAAAAAAAAAACAACAAACAAATAAACCCACAAAGAATCCACAAAAAAGTCCATGGCCAACAGAAGATCTCCCCAAAAACAACGGGACACTAAAAAGATAACATCCATCAAACAAATCAAACAAACCCCAGTGTATGCACACAAAAGCCCATTCAAATAGCTTGTCCAACAATGCTAACCTGTCAGCAATACATCAGAGCTAAAAAACAAAATAGCCAAGACCCACAAACTTTAAAAAAGGAAAGAATCACTCAGACTGAAAAAAACAATAAAAAGTAAGAACCAGTACACCACAATGCATATAGCCTGCTCCTATAGTCCGAATGTAACTGTAAAATAGCAGCGTAACTAACCAAGTAACCACTAGTTCCAAAGGACAAGATATGAACTGTAAAATGCAGGAGAACATAAATTCCTTCTATCTTATATGAGAATTAATTATATCATGTGAAGGAAATTTTATGTCAAATTAATGAACTAAATACTAATATTAGATCATAATGTAACTTGAGGTTAATAACAATTGAATATGAAGCAAATAGCATAAAATTAAGTAGTTCATAACATAAACCAGTGAAGAAGGAAAAAATGCAATTACAACACTCACCTTTTGAACCATTTTCATCTCACAAGACTTCTGGGTTATGTAAAAAAACAAAAAAAAACAAAATAAAATAGAACTCAAGTCATTTATTTCTTTTTTAGTTTCTTGTTGTGGTCTAGAGATTTCCAGGAACCATTTTCCACTAATCTCTTGAGGTTAGTGGAAGCCCAGTCCATATCATCTATTTTATCCAGGATTTTATTTGATTTTATATATGCGATGGCTGGTTCAAGTTCATCAAAAATCTTGGGACCGTCTTGAAGAAAGATTTTTAGCCTTGCTGGAAAAAAGTAAATGTGTTTTAATTTGTGTTTTTTTTTTTTGAGTTCTTTGAGTAATAGAAAGAATAATTTCCTTTTGGCTATTACTGAAGAATAGTCATTGTCAAACCGGATAACATTATCTTCAAATTTGATAGGGGATTTGGACCATGCTGTCTTCAGGACAATTTCTTTGTCATAAGAGGACAAAAATCTGACTAAGACAGATCTTGTGGTGTTAGCTTTATTAATTTTTGATGAAGACAAAGCTCTATGAGCCCTTTCAATTCCATATGAAACAGCTTCTGGAAGCTGCAGGATCTCTGGTAACCATGATATTAAAAATTTCTCCATATTATTATCTTCCACATTTTCCGGCAACCCGAAGATTCTGATATTGTTTCTTTGAGATCTGTTCTCTAGATCATCTATTTTTGCTGACAGTAGGGAGTTTTGCTTTAGAAGGCTTTCTAGATTGTGTTCATTTACCTGAATTCTAGAGTCCATGTCATTTAAAGATGTTTCTATTCCACTGATTTGTTCTTTTTGTTGTCTAAGGTCTAGATGAATAGTTTCCATTTGTTGAGAAGATTTTTCCTTAAAGTTTTCCAAGTTCAAGTCCAATTTGTCAATTTTTGTATAGAGATCTTGAATGGTAGAAAATAAAGTTTGTAGTTCCTTTTTTAAAGAAAATTCCTGGTTGAAGATTTAGAGAAGCTGATGTTAACTGTTAACTGATGACAGAAACTTGACTAATATTTTGACAAGAAAATATAAAAAAAAATACAAAAATCGAGATACTATCTAAAACGACTTTAAGAATAAACTAAATGTGTAAAAAAACAATGTATTAGATAGATTTTCTCAAATTTTCCTGTCATAAAAGATATGAAAAGGCAGAGCTGACAGAAAATGCTGCTACTCAAGGCTCATCCTTAGCCATGCCCCAACAACCACATTATTAAAGGAATACACTCAAAGCATATCAAATATATACTTACAAAATATATGCTCACAAAATATAATTGCAAATTCATTCAACACATATATAGAAATAAATAAACATGAATATACATGTAAAATCATGTTTAAAATATGTTTAAAATATAGCCACATATTAAAACAATAAAAAAAGTTGATGATATCTACTGCATCACCAAAAATAAATTGTACACATAAACAATTATATTATATGATTATTTACAATTATACCTACATCTAGAGAATCTGGACAAATAACTTAGTGACCTCTGTACCAGATTTGAAGCTAGAGTGTATAAAATCAGTGACATACAGAAAGGATTTCATGACTTGCCTATGCTGAGAATGGATAGGGCTACCCCATACTTTTAAGACTGTTGTGAAAGGGGATATGATTGTGATGGCAATCCAGTGAATACAAATGAGATCAGGATACCTATTTTCTACACACAAGATGTAGGTATAATAAAAGACATCATTAGAATGCATTGGCATATACTCTCAGTAGATCCTGGCATTAGAAAAGTTATTACTGACACCCCCCATTTTGTATACAAACATAAACCAAATCTGAAGAAGTTACTATGTCATAATAGGCATATACAGCATCCCATGGTTCCAGCATGTACATCTCCATGTAATCAGTGTAACTTTTGTAGTAACATTGACTCTAGTGGTTTCTTTATCAATCCTTCAAGTGGTGAGAGATTTGTCTTCAGGGTCCATGCCAATTGTCAGTCTGAGCATGTGGTCTATTTGGCATCCTGTGCCTCGTGATGCATTCTATGTTGGGAAGACCAACAGGAAACTTAAGAACAGAATAAGGGAACATCTGTATCAGATCAGAATTGGTTCCATTGTGAATGCTCTGTCCAAGCATTACATCAGTACAGATTCAACCCACACTTTTTTGTTTAAAGTGATAGAGAGAATTCCTGTTAGTTCAAGAAGTGGAGATACCAGAGGCAGGACAGAGGCGCAGGAGGCCAAGTGGATTATTAGGTTCAGGAGTGACAAATATCCCGGTCTGAATGACAAGGTGTCGCTTAGACCCTTTTTAAAGAAGAGGAGACTTAAATTATTTATTGTTTATGTGTACAATTTATTTTTGGTGATGCAGTAGATATCATCAACTTATTTTATTGTTTTAATATGTGGCCATATTTTAAACACATTTTAAATGTGTTGAATGAATTTGCAATTATATTTTCTGAGCATATATTTTGTAAGCATATATTTGATATGCTTTGAGTGTATTCCTTTAATAATGTGATTGTTTTTCATTGATTAATTGAGATGGTTTGGTGCATTTTCTTCTATATAATGCTTTATTACATTTTGAAGTTGAATGGTCTGAGTTAGCCCTTTTTGGGTGAAAGCGCTTACCTATGTCTAATGTGGTGAATTAAAGATTTTACTGAGAGCGGTATGGATCTTTTATTTGGTGGACATTTGTGATTGTAAATACTATACTACTTCTATTGGTTCCAGTCTTGGCCATTCTGACACCAGGATGTTATGTTTTACACTCTTTTAACTGTTTAGATCATTTGTGAGTACCCCTAGAATGGACTTTGAAGAGTACTATAAATGATCTACTGGGACACTTAGGTCATTACCAAATATGGCTTTATCTGAAATGAATCAACTCTGTGTATAAATCTGGTATTCAAAAGCATTCATAGCTATAAAATGGGCCCTATATAAAACTGACTGTGAAGGTTATGTTGGCATGCCGCATCATTTCTCATACAGTTCTTGCTGCAGAATGAGTATAGTTGTCTACTTTTTACTTTTGTATGCATCAGTGGTGTAGCATGGAGAAAGGCTGGTACACTGAGTATTCCCTGCACTAAAGGAAAGGAGTCTTGCTCATTTATTTTTAGGACATTGCCTCAAAAATATGCATGTGCTTTCTTTGAAAGAAAGCATGTATTATCCTTGTTTAGCTGAAGTGAAGCAGGCAGGCAAGTAACGCTGATTTTGCACAGCATCTCTCTCAGAGGCTTCATTTTCTTTTACTATGCACGCCCGCAGAATGTCATTTACTGTCAGAAGTCAATGGCAGGGAACACTACTATATGCCCTAGCTGTGGAAACATAAGTAGAGCTGAAAATTTGTGGTACCAGCCAAACACCCCACCCCACATATACCTCGAAATATTAGGCTGGAAACAAAGGACTACTCAAAGGGAACTTCAGATGGTCTGTAAGCTTTCCAACTAAGGTCTGACATCTAGTATCGTGTATGGAGCATGGAAGCTTTGAATTAAGAAAATGTTTACTTCCCTAAGGAATCTGTTCTATAGTTTCACCAAGTATGCACAAGCACCAAAATGAACGCTCCCCCAAATGATCCTTTCAGTAGTTTCACCAAGTATGCTCCATTACCAGAAAGAAACATTTCTCCCAGAGATACCTTTAGTAGTTGTCCATGTCTAAACAAGCACTTCACTGACATCAGGGTGAAACCTTTCCCTAAGCAACCCCTTAAGTAGTTTGTCCATGTATGCAGAAGCTCTAAAATACAATAAACATTTTTCTTCAAGTCAATAATTGTACCTCCTTTTGAAATGTATGGCAGCACATCTTTTTTCCCTTTCCCTCACAAATCCATATTCTCACGGTGAACTGCTGCTACCTGGCATAAATTCTGGGCCATTTACATATTTAGTATGCAAATGAGCTACTTTCAGGTTCATCTCTATGAACCCTACTGATACGCAAACATGTAATGCTCTTATCTGCATATTAGCTGTCCCCCCTAATGCTAACACCTTAAGTATGCTAGGCTTGTGTTTAACAGAATGCCTCCAGCATTTTTGTAGTCAGCCTGAAAGAAGTGATTTGCATAACCATGTAGCGCAACTCTTTGTGGATTACCTCTATAGAAATGCGAAGGGCTGGACTATGAATGCTGCCTTATAATTCTGTCTGGCTTCATCTCTGAACTCATGAGTAGGCATTTGGGTACAATTAAATGTTGTGTAATGCATTAATGTCACGATTGCATTTTAAAGTTAAAGATTTAGTCACTGCCTGCTAGCTAGCCCATTTCAATATTACCTGTTGATACAATTTCAGTGTAAAGTAATGATAAACCATAGTATAACTAGAATTGAAAATCACCCGCTAGCTTGCCCGTGTGAAACATTACTACAGTAAATGACTGGCTTGCTCTAGTTGTGTACTGCTTCTAGAAATAAATGAAAACAGTTTATTTGGGTTTTTATGTGGTTCATTATGGATTATGGTTCATACACAATACCCCCAAATGGTGGGACACTAATTCGTACACCATGGGTTGCCTTACAGTTAAGCAGAGACAAAGCCATGATGCTTAGAAATGAAATTCAAGTTTTTTATAATAAGTACTACAACAATAATCAGGGGCTTTTGCCATTCAGATTGCCTTTTTACTATTTTTTATTTTATTTTTTGCAGGATCGCATGTTTGTGTGCCACTGTGCTCTGCTTACACAGCCCATATCTGCCAAAAAAAAGTTTTATTTTAACCATTTTGCAACACTTTTTCATGCCAGTGGCCATAGTTTTGGCCATTGCCATGCCTAATGCACATAATACATGCCTTATTTTTAGCTGTCATTGCCCCGTTTTTATTTTTGCAGTCTAGTACACAGTTACTAACCACATAAATTTCTGCTGCAGACACGGCTCCTACACGGATGCCTGTCTGCTTCCTGGATCAGAAATTCACCTCATTTGCATGGTTTTCACCAGCAAATGAGGTGGTTTGCATTATGCCAATGCCTCTGTGGCTGTATAATGCTGGGAGGCTCGTGCATGCCCCCAGCCTTGTTTCCTGGATCGCTCAGCTTCTGAACAACTTGTTCATGCCACGCCACAATGCTTACACATAGATTAGCTCCATGTAAGCTTTATTGAATTGCCTCCTATGATTTCGTAGACCCTGCTAGAGATTGCTTGTAAAAAAAAAAAAAAAAAAACGTCCTTCTCAGAGGCATAGGTAAGATGGTGAAGTCACATTATTGCTGAGGTTATAGTATATTTTTACTAATTGTAGTTCTAACCTCAGGAGTAAGAAGTATGAAATATTACAAGAGACATTTAGTGTTGAAAACTAAGATAGATAACAATGGATCAAGAATAAAGTCCAGGTATATCTTGCTTATTGAAAATTAGAGGATAAGAGTTTAGGCCCGTTTTTCTATTGGTTTTGTGTGCCATAGACTATGACTTTTTACGTGTGTTTCAATAAATTATTATACAGTCATTTAGAAAGGTTACTAAGGATTATTTACAGAGTGAGAATAATTATTTTGTGGCATTAGCAGATTTATAGATTTGTTGATATGTAATCTGAGGTTAGTTCAATTCATAACTGAGGACAGGTGGTTATTGAATAAACTAAAATGAATAAAGTCAGAACTGACTCTTTGAGGAAACTAGTATAAGTATTTTGAGGGAAAACTGTAGTACCATTATAGAATACAGTGACAGTTCTGTCAGAAAGGCAACTATCACGCCAGTCTATGTTACATGGACATTGTAAAACAGATTAGAAAGAGGTCATGCCTGTTGCAGTCAATTGCACTCAAATGCTTTGGTACGGCCAATGAACAGTGTTTTGATCAGGCGGCCATTGTAAAATTCTGTAAGCATGGCATCTGTAGGAGTAAAGAGCATAGTTTGAGTACACACAGCAGTGGTGTGAGAGAATACTGTCTTTTCAGGCATTTTCAAGATGTAATAGGAGTGGCACTGGCCTCTAAGTGTCAAAACTGGTTGGTTTGTTACATTTGGTTATTATATTACAGTGGTCTCATTTCATTATTTACAGAAAGTGTTCATGATAAAGGAGAGGGTAATCAGGTAACATATGTAATAGCTGATGTGGTTTCCACAAAGTTTGATAAACCAGGGATATTAATAACTGCTGCCTGCAGGACCAGTAGATTCCTTGAATGATATTTTCTGTAGGTGAAACGGTGTGAGGCAGGGCTCAAATAGGAATGCAGGAAAAGAGGGTCTACTCAATGTGAGGTACATAACTATTTTGCAAAATTCTTAAGGCAAAAAGTTGGTCAGTTATTTCTTGTTTTATTTTATTTTATTATTATTTTTTGCTATTTTGTTGACCAGGTAAGTCACATTAGGCCAATGTCCTGTTTTCAGGAGAGTACAGAAGTGGTATTCATACTGACTAGTGAAAAATTGAAAAGGGAACTAGTGAACTGTCATTGCTCTTTTTTCATACGAACTGTGGTTACTTTTAGATCCAACTAAGCTAATACTACTTTGGTAAGATGGCACCTCAGGTTAATGTTTTATCTGAGAGATGCTATATTCAGGAGTATGAAAAGTAACAAAATCGTCACCTGGCAACTAAAAAAAATCCTAACAGCACAACAATAAAATTCCAACAGCAAAACACCAGAGATCCAACCATCTAAAAATACTTCTTACTCAAAATGCAGTAGCAAAGCTTTCAATTCATACATACTCTTTGTCAATGCATACAATAATACATTACATCACTTCAAAAGCAAGTGTTTAATACAATTGCCAGCATATCACAGTCTAATCCCATATCACACAATAACATTTAAAAATTTTTTAAAGAACCTAACATATAAATACATCAAAATACATAATATATAAATAGAACAAATATGTATTTATGTAACATGTGTTAACCGGGAAAGTGCGACTTGGAACAAAGCCAATTTTTCAGCAGAGGCCCAGGGAGAAATGCACCAGATGCATGTCTTTGAACGTGGGAGGAAACCGGAGCACCCAGAGGAAACCCACACAAATGCAGGGATGACATGCTGACTCCACACAGAAGGCACTCCAGCCAAGAATCGAACTGGAGAACCTCTTGCTGTGAGGTGACAACACTTCCACTGCACTACTGCCCCATAAAATATACTATGTACATAAAGTACATTATCTATAACCGGGGTTAAAACACATACAAACCTCTGCTTATATTTCAAGACAGGTTTAATGCTATTCATAACTTTAAGACCAGGTAATACATCTGCCCTAAAATAATTAATCCACTTGTACTCTGTCAATTCAGTTTTATTTGTTAGGCCCCCTCCCTCTTTTGTATGAACACTTTCTGAATTACCCTGAACTTAAAGTTATGCTCATCTCCTTGTTCCATAATATGTTTGCTTAATGCATTGATCTCAATATTCCTATAAATATCAGATAAATGGTATCCTATCCTTTCTTTGAACTATTAATTCGTTTTTCCTTTGTAAAAGCTTTTGCATTTCATGCAATCAGCAAAATAAATAACATTTTCTGTTTAAGATGTCACAAACAACTGAAACTTAAAAATATTCTTAGTAACAGAATGTATAAACTCATTATCCAAGTTAATATAGTGACAATAAGCACAACTGTAACATAAAAGTGTACATTTTTTGTAAATAGAAATACCTCTGATCTGACAAAATGCCTGATCTTTATAGCACAATCTTTGTTTCAGATTTCTTTCCTTCTTATATATATATAACTGTGCTTTCTCACAAACTATCTTTTTAACTTCAGGATCTGGTCATATGACATACACCCATATGTTAGAGGGTGTAGAAAACTACTTAGTGTTTAATACAGATCTCAGAATGACAGGTGATGGCAAAACATCAGGCATACTGTTGTACTTAATAAATGATCACATTGAAGTGGTATTTCAATATGGTGGGTGTGTGTCAGAACAGAAAATGTTGGAAGCTTTAAATGACTGATGGCAGATGGATAATGAAGTAATACAATTCTTAGCAATATAAGTGATTGTAGTTTTAGAAAATGAGACTGGGCAGAAAAGAAATATGGTAACTGCCAACAATAGAATATTTAATGAGGAGCTGATGGCTTCAAGAAAGTAGTATAGAAGGTAATAGGGGTGGAATATCTGGAACAAAACAGGGGGAAAAATGTCAAATTGATGTGCATGAAGGGACCAAACCGAGTCTGTAGGAAACACTGTTGAGAGTAAAAAAAATGTATATGTAAATAACAGAAATAGTAGGAATTCAATGAAAATCTTTGCCATTGCAATAAGCCTACAAAGTAAAAAAAAGAAAGAAAGCTTAAAGACCCAATAATATATCTGCCCTAATAATTAATCCACTTGTATTCTGCCAAGTCATTTTTATTTGTTAGGTCCCCCTTTTGTATAAACACTTTCTGAAGTACCATGAACTTAAAGTTATGCTCAACTCCTTGATCCATAATATGTTTGCTTAATGCATTGGTCTCAATCTTCCTATGAATATCAGATAGATGGGATTCTATCCTTTCTTTCAACCTTTGATTAGTTTTTCCTATATAAAAGCATTTGCATTTCAAGCAATCGGCAAAATAAATAACATTTGCTGTATAAGATGTCACAAACACCAGAAATTTAAAAATATTCTTAGTAATAGGATGTATAAATTCATTATCCAAGTTAATATAGTGTCAATAAGCACAATAATAACATAGAACCATAGCATATTTAAAAATAGGAATATCTCTGATCTGACAAAATGCCTGATCTTTATAGCACAATCTTTGTTTCAAATTTCTTTTTTTCTTATATATATATATATATATATATATATATATATATATATATATATATAAACTGTGGTTTCTCACAAACTAACTTTTTAACTTCAGGATCAGGTCATATGACATAGACCCATACGCATACGCTAGAGGGTGTAGAAAACTACTTAATGTTTAATACAGATCTCAGAATGACAGGTGATGATAAAACATCAGGCATATTGTTCTGCTTAATAGATACTCACATTGAAGTGATATTTCAGTATGGTGGGTGTGTGTCAGAACAGAAAATGTTGGAAGCTTTAAATGACTGATGGCAGATGGATAATGAAGTAATACAATTCTTAGCAATATAAGCGATTGTAGTTTTAGAAAATGAGACTAGGCAGAAAAAAAATATGGTAACTGCCAACATTAGAATATCTAATGAGGAGCTGATGGCTTCAAGAAAGTAGTATAAAAGGTAATAGGAGTGGAATATCTGGAACAAAACAGGGGTAGGGTTACCACCTGTCCCACTTTGCGAGGGACAGTCCCTCTTTGGGTAGTTGTGTTTTGCAAAAAAAGTGAAAAAATGCAAATGTCCTGAGATTTTAGGACAAAATTATTTCCTATATTGTATGTAATAGTTGCAGAAAACAGTTACTCTGCATCTGAAACACCTAAATGTTATAAGAAACAGAATAAGCAACTAAAATGCTACAAGAATAAGCTTTTATTTAGGCAAAGAACTGAAGTTCTGTCCTTTGTACTGGTCATGGGTATGTTTCGCCCTGCAAAATCCGATGTTTGTTCCAAAAATGTCCCACTTTGAGCATTTGAAAAGGTGGCAACCCTAAACAGGGGAAAAAAGGTCAAATTAATGTGCATGAAGGGACCAAACTGAGTCTGTAGGAAAGACTGTTGAGAGTAAAAAAAAAGTATATGTGAATAACAGAAATAGTAGGAACCCAATGAAAATCTTTGTCATTGCAATAGGCCTACAAAGTGAAAAAAAAAAAAAAAAAAAGAAAGCTTAAAGAAAATATTCTGTATGTCTAAATCAACTGATCTCTTTCAACACACAGTGTTATGAAGACGATAAATAGAAAATCATTAATTCAAATACGAACTTTATAACTGGAGGGCTTATGAGTTCCTGGAAACTGCAGGCCCTTTGAGATATTGAAACCTTTTCACTATTACTAAAAAGCCAATAGAGATAGAAAAAAAGGGTGAAGCTTCATAGAAATAATAGACAGTGATTATAAAATTCCTTTGAGGAAAATAATCACTTTGACCACTGTGATGGACTCACCCATGTTAACGGAAACTACAGTGAAGCGTAATATCTGTGAAGGTATTCACATTGGAAATGATATTTCTTTTTAAAAAACAAAGAGTAATGATTACTCAACATATTTTTTTGAATAGGTAAGGAAAGTAAAAATAAAGGATTAATTATTTAGTATAGTTAAACTTTATTTTTATTGATGTTTTTGAAACACTAACCACTGTTCCAAACATATGCGTTGGAAGTAATACATAAAAACATAAAACTACAATAAATAAAGTAGCAACATATGTATGATAAAAATGAAGAGATTGTTTTTTCTAGGTTATCATTTAAAGATGTTAAAGAGGAAGGTCATTATATAAACCTTATAAATGTCTTTTTAAGTAAAGCACTCAATATTTCATATAAATTAAATTAAAGGTACATAATGACGCATGATTTTTTTATAAATCTGTAGAAATAAGAATACTGACTGTAGAAGGGCAGGTGGCATAGTAGGAATTTATGTAGGGCCCAGACGTAAAATACAAAAGTAATACATTTTTTCACAAAGAAGATGTAGACATAATAATATATAATAGAATAAAACAGTTTGTATGCTTTGATCTTTTGTACATTCTTTAATAAATAGACCAGGTAAAAAATGGGAAGTATAGGTTAATGTCAAATTACAGAACTTTGAACATGATACCCTGTGGAAGACCCAGCAGTTAACACTTTGCCAGATGTTAATAAACCCTATTTACCATGAGCAGTATACATTATGTTCCTGATATGTCAACTGGGTTAATTCATCAAGATACTCAATATATCGTGGCAGAGATTCAAAGGGGCAAACTTTTATCATTTAGATTTGCTGCTGGTATGGAAATATCATCTATCCAGATAAAGTTGTTCATTTAACAGGACAGGATGGACAACATGATGTTACATTTCTCTCAAGTCTATAGTTTTCATATATCACATTCAAGCCAGTGTCCATAGACATGACTGCAGCCCACAGATGCAGAAGAAACATAGTAATATATATCACGTCTAAAGGTCAGTTCCCTGTGCTCTTTCCTGTTAACCTGGTGAACTTGGGCATCCTGAGAAAATGTAACAACTGCCTCATGTACACCGACAACCATCTTCTCTTACCTCCCAACACTTAGACTTGTGAGAGATGCACTTATATATCCAAACTGGAAGCCATGCACTCTCCAGCCAAGACTGGAATACCTGGTCAAGGGGAGAAGGTCAACACTTGCACCACACTACATGGAACACATAGCCCTCCAGAACCCACACCAGCACTGCCTTCACAAAAAACACAATCCACACACCCACCTTAGTGGAGGCTCTCAGTAAAAATCTACCCAAACAGCAGAGACCTCCAAGGCAGAAACTCACTCCACCATCACAACACAACACTAATCATGAGACACATAACTCTCCTAGACAGTGTGCCACTCAACCAAAGCCCCTAAGGCATAACGGCATGCCCAGAACACTAGTCATAGGTGACTCAATAGTGAGGCACACTGATGTCCCACTCACTAGGCTGAATAAGGAGAAAGTAACAGTCAGTCGCCTGTCAGGTGCCAGGATCGACCATATAATGCACGCAGTCATGTCCCTCAACAACAGGTACAAATATGACTCTGTCATTGTACATGTGGGTGTGAATGACCTGAGACATACCTCCCTGGACTACATGAAAAGAGACATGGAGGAGCTTCTAGGATTATGTAGCCCAGACGGGTACGACCCTAGCCCTGAGCAACATCCTACCATCACTCAGAATTATACCACAGTACAAGCAGAAAATGATTGATTTCGACAATTGGCTAAGTTTCTGGTGTCATTCTAGGGGGATCCAGTCTCTGTCTGCCTGAGATGACATGATTGACAGACCTCAATGCTTTGTCAGAGATGGCCTGCATCTGTCACCCCTGGGCTTCTAGATACTGGCCAAGGCTATTGTCACCCCTATAGTGCCTTTTTTAGGCAGTGTTCCAAAGACCACATTACCACCATAACAGCTACAAACAAATGCAATCTGAGAGTCATGCTGCTCAATGCTAGAAATCTAAATCTCAAAATGCAATTGCTCGAAGCACTCCTTAAAATGGAGAACATCAACATTTGTGCTGTAACAGAGACCTGGTTCAAGGTAGCAGAAAGCACCCCTGCATGACCAGGCTATAACTCATTCCACACCTTTCGGCCTCAGAACTTGGACCGAAGCTCCAAAGGTGGTGGTGTTTCCATATTCATAAAGGATGCACACATCTCCGGACTGGTAGCCCAACATAACACATCAGAGATACTTTAGGTGCAGCTAACATTGGGTAAGACAGCGATTCAAGTTGTAGCATTTTATAGGACCTCAACCATGTCCCAAGACACTCACTCCACATTCCTAAGCACCCTGGAGAATATTAGGGTCCAACCTAACACACTCATACTGGTTGACTTCAACTACCCCTCCATTAACTGGGAAAACTACTCATGTACTAGTACACTTGTCCAACATTTCTTGGAATTTATTAATTCCAATGCCCTGGACCAGCTCTTTCTTACCCCCACAAGATGTAGCAACGTCCTTAACCTGGTCATTACTAACATGGGCAACTGTTGCACTCAACCAATAGTCAACTCCTGCCTGGTTAGATCCGACCACAAACTAATCCACATCCCTCCCACCCCCCCGCAAAGGTAACCAATATGAAAAACGTCTCCAAAGCTAACTTTGGGCTCCTAAGAACAGAGGTGGCTAACTTCATGGCACCCATGCAAATGGAGAATAGTTGCATGGCTGCCGAATCATGCACCAATGCACTGTACAAACATGTACACAAATGATGGATCTTGCCATACCCAATAGAACCAAGATGTTCTCCTCCAAAAAAAAGGAAGCCAATCTGGTGGTCCTCTGCCATAAACAAACTCTACAACAGAAGGAGGAAACTGATGCAGAATAAGGTGAAGTCCCAAGACTGGATAAACTCCCTTATCAGCCTCAACAAAAAGTTGAGATCCCTTAACAAATCCTCTAAAGCTAGCTATGAAAACAGAATTGCAGCAGATAGTAAAGACAACCACAAGGCCTTCTATAGTTATGTAAAGAACCTCCACGGCAATACCCAGATTTGCTCTGACCTACTGCACAATGGTATCTCCTATACCAAGCCAACATATATTTCCAGTATACTGGCCAACAAATTCAGTGCCAACTTTAACCCCCCACCCAAAAGGGCCAATCACAATACCAGTAGATTGCCAGACACCCAGTATTACTGCTGCAATGGTTAAAACAGCACTGTCTGAGGCCAAGGATACAGCTTCTATGGGACCTGACAATATCCCTGGCTGTGTTCTACATGTACTATAGAGTGAACTGGCACCTCACCTGTGTGCCCTGTTGAATCACAGCCCCATCTCAGGCTATTTCCTTACCAAATTGCGCACTGCTATAGTCATCCCTCTCCACAAAGGAGGAGCGACTACAGACCCTGGGAACTATCACCCCATTAGCCTGACAAGTCTGATATGCAAAGCTATGGAACATATCATCATGGATCTAATAAACAAGGATATAGGGAATCTCCAAACTCTGGATCCCACACAGTTTGGTTTTGTGAAGGGTAGATCATGCCTGCTCAACTTGGTTGACTTCTTTAAGTCAGTTACCAGTGCTGTGGATGAAGTCCAGGTGGTGCATACAGCCTACCTTGATCTGGCCAGGGCCTTTGATACCATTCTCCACTCAGGAATCATAGAAAAACTCACTAAGCTAGGCATCAACCCATATATCACTAGGTGGGTTACAAACCGGCTCACAGATAGAACCCACAGTATGAAAGTAGCTGACTCCAAGTCAGACTGCCGACCAGTCTCGAGAGGAGTCTCACAGGGATCGGTCCTGGGTCCTCTCCTGTTGTATCTACTTCTCAGAAGTTCAGTCCAACATGAAGGGACTCTGGCTGACAAAGTTCGCAGATGACTGCAAGTTGGGATCCATTATTAACTCCCCAAGTGATGTTGACATCCTACAGAAAGGCCTCACTGAGACCAACAACTGGTGTCAGAACCATGGCCTTAAGCCTTGATCTGAAGAAGCGTTGGTTTTACAATGTGAAATTGCTTATCTGGTTCATTTTTACAAATAAATACTTTTATTGTGTGAAGCTATGGTATTCCTGACAATTTTTATGCTTTGGATCAAAGTGAATACCATAGTTTTATGACCATCTACCTTTGTTTTATTGAAAATGTATTCATAGTCTGAGATGATGAGAAATCTAAACTCAGTGATTTTATCCATTACATCAATAACTCCACCTTCTTCCAGAAATTTACCACTTCCATCAGCTTGGAATCAGTGCAGGTCCTTGATATGACTGTCAGTAACAGTACTGATAAAGACAGAGGAAAATGAATTAGTAACTTTTATAGGAAACCAACAAGAGTAAACTACTTACTTCACAGGGATAGTATGCATGCAGTAAAAACTAAGCATAATGTAATAAAATCACAAGGCTACAGATTAGCACGCATTACCACAGATTTGGCCCCTTTTCTCAAAAATATGAATGATCTTGAGAATGATTTCTTAAGCAGAGGATATGAATCAAGTATGTTCCATGTGATCTGGTTCTAAAACTAACAATGACCCTATGTGGTATAGGTCTTTTGGTAGAATTATGCAATGAGGACACCCTAACCCAAAATAAGAGAAATGGAAGAAGAGTTGCATTCTAACTTATGCCTGGGATTTCAATACAATTAAAGCCATTATTAAGGAGAACTGGGCCTTCCTCACTGACAATCAGCATCTTTATAGGATTTTAGGAGCTCACCCTACTTTTGTACATAAAAAGAGCAGAAGCATGCATAGCTATGTAGTATAAAAGAAAAATAAGGAACACCAGGATGACACGAGCAGTAAAGTCTGTGGGCCACATGACTGCACTTTCTGTGAATACTTGATGTAGTGCGACTCATTTAAGTGCCCCATCTTAAAAAAAGATGGTGAAATATTCAGTAGGTAGTAACTGTAATTCTGAAAAAGTTGCATATAAGGCCATGTGTAAAAACTGCCCTGTATTTTATATTGGTAAGACTATGAATAAACTGAAAAGGAGGATTTCAGGTCATCTTTCTGACATCAGACATAAATGCCAGAGGAATGCCTTATCCAAACACTTATTAGAACACCTCAGACATTCTGGTTTTAAGTTTATCATTCCGTACTGTGTGGAGATGGATGAGCTTGAAGAGGTCGTCAATGGTGTGCTGGAGAAAAAAGAATTATGCTTGCAGTTGAAATTAAATGCATTCAGAAAACCAGGCCTTAACTGTTATTGCTCTATTAAGAGTGTGTTGAAATTGATATAAGCTGCCATACAATCTGTAAAGGTATTTTAGGGAATTTTTTGAGGAATATTTTTATGTAGTAAAAATATATTAAATAATAAAAATAATGTGTAGAATGTATATATATATATATATATATATATATAAAATTCATGTCAATCAAATGAACTGTCGACCATGTGAGCTTTCAGTCATATGAGCTTTCAGTCATGTCAGGTAGAACCATATATAAAGATCGAATTTCATATGGCCAAGACCATATGATCGAACTTTCAGAATCCCGACATTGTGAATGGAGATCTGCATACAGCACGGAACGGGAGATTTCCCATTTCCTCGCTGTATTGCGATCTTGGAGTTGGAATATTTAAGTAGTGAGGGTGTGGGGGTGCAGGGTGGCTTGCCCCCCTGCAGAAATATTTAAATTGTTGGGGTTTTATTTATTTATTTCGGAATTTCAGTATTCCGAAACATTGGTCATATAGTCACGATCATATGAAATTCAATGTTTCGGAATTTTGAGATTCTGAAGTGAATCCATATATATATGGGTCTACTTCATTTGCCCTAACTTCCGATTGACCGACACCCATTTGTCCGATCCCATTTGACTGAAATTTCTTTTGACCGACACTTCATTTGACCGACACTTCATTTGACTGACAAGTATTATTGGCAAGTAATTGGGATATGCCCCCTTCCCCACTGTAGTGCGACCCTTGTGTTAGAATATATAGTTAGGGGGGGTGTGGGGGGCACAGTCTTTTGTTTTACTAAGCAATATTAAAGCAAAACTAAGCAATATAATATGAACCCCCCCCAACTATATATTCTAACTCCAGGGTCGCACTACAGTGGGGAAGGGGACATATCCCATTTTCTTGCCAATAATACTTGTCGGTCAAATGAAGTGTCGGTCAAATGAAGTGTCAGTTAAATGAAATTTCGCTCATTTGGTCTCGGGCAAATGGGTGTCGGTCAATCGGAAGTTAGGGCAAATGAAGTAGACCCATATATATATATATATATATATATATATATATATATATATATATATATATATATATACCTCAGTTCCACTTTGATTCTGTTTATTGCATCACACCAGATATTTAAATTGTAAATCCAAAACACACATATTTTTCATGACACTATTACTATGTAGTATTGGTATAATTCCGCCATTTACCATACTGCTGGATACTCCATAGGGGGAGATTTCAGTTTACCACAATGTAGTGTGGTCTCGGAGCTGGAATATTTAAGTAGGGGGGTGGGGGTGCAGGGGGGCTTGCCCCCTGCCTACGCTAGTTAGTTTTTATTTTTGTTTTTTGCTTTTTTAAACGGTATTCAATGTTTTACTACATCGATCACTAGAGGTCAACCTTTATTGATTCGATGTAGTAAGATTTCAAGAACGTGATATGGACGCTGCTGATTATGACACCTTTTAAGAGAATCCATCAGAAATAGCCATTAAAGTCTGTTAGCATGCTAACACAGAATAAGCATATAATTATCCACTGTCTTTCAAGTAGTCCTTTTTCTATGTCACGTCTATGTGGCCTAGCGGCTTGTTTCTGAATTTGTGGTAATCCTCTTCATTTCTCATATTATCTTAAGGCTCTGTGAGCTGCCACAGAAAATCAACTAGAAATCTTTAAAGTTTCCCATGATGTATGCAAGAATTTCTAGCACTACATGGAAATTTTAAAGAGTGCGGATAATACCATGACTACATTGATCTGTAGTATGGTGACACACAACATCCATGTCTGTGAGGACCACCAGACTCCAAATAGGAATCAGTTTTAGAAGGGGAAGAGGGCAGGGTTCTGTCTGGACATGTGAGGACATATCACCTTACACCACAAGTGTTTCTCAAGAAATTATTGGAAATAGCAGGGAAGACTAAACACAACAGATTTCATGCTGGACATATTAGCATTCATCTACACATAGCTGAGCCACTCATTTGAGGCCTCTTAATTTCAGCACTGTAAGATCAGTATTTGTATGATAATCTGCATCAAGTAGATCATGACATCACAAGTCACCATCCAGCTCACATGACAGCTCTTCCTCAGGATCACATCCGATTTCACCTCCCCTATCTTTAGGAAATGTAGTGTATGTCACATCTGACCTTGACCTACAATGATTCAGGCTAGAAAAATGTTATTAGGAAATATAGTCAGTATTTTGAATAACTATATTATTGCTTTTGATTGATATAGGCTATCCACCTCTGTGGTGTGTTGAGCTACTTGCAGTACATATTGTATTCGTGATCACAATTTATCTTAGTAATATTCTGTAAATGTATTTCAGTCTATGTTTTTATCTATTGTGGGGATTTTCTCCCCTTATATATAATTGCTTATCAGAAACTGTAAAATGTTTTTATATGTTTTTTTGTGGAACCTTTCTCCCCAACTTATTGTAAAATATTTAATCTGTTGTAGGGCTTTCTACCCTTGCATATAATTGTTCAACCACTGTTTAAATGTTTTTGAATCTGTTGTGGAGATTTTCTCCCTGGCCTTTTGATGAATATGGGCCATTGGCTCGGTCAGACTTTCTCAGTTATCAAAAGACAAATAAAATAAATAAATAAATAAAAGACATTTCAGGTACATATAATATGAAATGTAACATTCAAATTTCTATATACTGATGTCAATATTTAACTTCAAATGCAACGAGTTAGTAAAAAAATACTGCAGAATATGTGTGTGCTCAGTGTATCCCAGTATTGAGATACTTTGTGTGTGCATGCATTTCATTTCAATAATGGTACTGCTTACAATTCAAGGAAATAATTCGGAAAGAAATGTGTAGGACATAACATGCAGATTACTCTGACCTACACCATTAATTGTCCATCCGTTAATCATGAGTATCAGTTCAGCAGTGGTAAAGTTGAGTATTACACAGAACATAAAACAATTACATGCTGTTAAGAGAAACACTCAAGAATAATTCTATGACTATCCTGCCAGCTACACTAACACTGTTGCCACTTCACCCTTAGCATTGCAGAAATTATGAGTTATGTTTCTGGGGACATAACTTGTTATAAATGACAAAATGGAATAATCTGATGTGCAGTACCTTAAAAAGAAAACACAATAATTTCTAACACTGAGGAAACATTGCACAATAAAAATCAGTGCAGCAAGTGCAAACTGTGAACCCATATGTTTAAGTGAATTAAATAACTACATTTTGGCAAATTCATCGAAGTCAAATACTGAAATGAGACTTTTTATTAAATTTACCACTTCAGGAGATACAGTACATGTATAGTTAGGTACAGCCTCAAAGCAAAATTTCATGAACAAAACAGTTACAATTTTAGTTATTCCTTATATGATGACTTATGACATCACAGATTTGGCATCCCTTTTACAAACAGTAACATAAGTATCCGTTCTAAAAAAAAAAAATATATATATATATATATATATATATATATATATAGGTTTACTATTAAATGTTCGAATGCA
Source organism: Protopterus annectens (assembly GCF_019279795.1). Classification (NCBI taxonomy): domain Eukaryota; kingdom Metazoa; phylum Chordata; order Ceratodontiformes; family Protopteridae; genus Protopterus; species Protopterus annectens. The sequence continues at coordinate 178,502,531 of NC_056729.1, read as the reverse complement.
CTCCGTGCGAACGGCGACCCCATCGACGCGTTTGCGCGAACCGAAACACCGAAACCATTTCGATAGCGAACCGAAACACCGAAACTCCGACGATCGACATTACCGGCCGCGCAACACCTCCACACCCATGCTACCATGGGTCGGATGGGGGCGAGATTTTGCCGTTCGCACATCTGGGCGTCGGTGTAGTGACGTTCGCAGTTCCGCGTTCGGGCAATGCGCGTCGCACAAAACGGGATCGACAATTTGATAGTAAACCATATATATATATATATATATATAGGTTTACCTTCAAAATTTGAATGATAAATGGTTGAAAATGAATTGGTTGAATGCACTATATTGAATGATAAAAATGTTGAAATAAAATTAGTCTAAACTCACAATGTAAAAATTATTGAATTTGCCCATTTCTGCACTGTAGTGCGATATTGGAGTTGGTATATTTAAGTGGGGGGGGGTGCCGGGAGGCATAGCCCCCCCCTGCAAAATAGTAGAGGTGATCTCATTGCTTTTTCAATTAAATGATTTTAGACATTTTGATCATTCAATGTTTTGGGTTTAGATGTTATTTTTCAACCAAATGAACATTAGACATTATGACATTCGACATTTTGAAGGTAAACCATATATATATATATATATATATATATATATATATATATGTGTGTATATATATATATATATATATATATATATATATTATATATATATATATATATATATATATATATACACACACACACACACACACACACACACATATATATATATATATAGATATATATATATATATATATATATATATATATATATATGTCTACGTTGATTCATCAAAAGTACACTTACCCGAATCACACATCAGCAAGTTCACTTCTACAAAAGACCAAAATAATGAAAGCGGGATCACCAACAAGTAAAAGACTAGTAAGTAACCACTTGGCCACCCTGACAAAACATTCAAACCCACCCAAGAGGGGGCTTTACCCTCCACACCCCCTACCTAAATATACAGACTCTGCGATAATACTACATTAGAGGAAAGGACAAAGTTCAGCATGCTGGCCAAGTGGTTACTTATTATTTGTTTACTGGTCGGTGATCCTGGTTTCATTATTTTGGTCTTTTGTAGAAGCGAGTTCGCTGATGTGCAATTCGGTAAGTGTACTTTTGATGAATCACATTAAACCCATATATATATATATATATATATATATATATATATATATATATATATATATATATGGTTTACCTTTATATCGTCGATCACACTTTGTCAACCGGCCAGTTAATCGACTCATTTACGCGAACCAAAACCACAAAAAATGTAAATATCGACAAACATTCGACATTTCCAGCCACGCAACACTTCCACTTGTCGTTCGCTTATTCGGAATTCGACATTGGAGAAGTTCGCATTTCGGTATTTGCGGAAGTCATTTCACCCATATCAGAATCGACGATATAAAGGTAAACCTAAATATATATATATATATATATATATATATATATATATATATATATATATATATATATATTTAAGATAAGAGGGAATGTTAGATGAACAATGGCAGTAGATCATGCACTACACAGCATAACCCACATATATCACTGCATGCATCAATTATACTCTTGTGTTTTTACAAGAAAGGAAACACTAACCTGACTGTCATGATCCTTAGTTCTGAAATACATGCTGCCTATTTACCTGTTCAGCCATATGCCATGCACAGCCATGCCATATGGATTACCTTGATACTGCTGCCAGCTTGCCATCATTAATCAAAGTAGGATTGGAACTGGGAGCTGCAATGACATCACTGACCCCTTTATCACCAGACCAGCACATAATTACTCCTTCTTGCAGTAGCTGGGTCATAGTAAAGGGCAGCTCCATCTCATCCAGGCTTCTGAATCTGCTTTTCCACATGCCAAAGACTCGCTTGATGACAGTATGAGTCAGGAATAAGGCTGTATTAAAATTATCTACTACATTATTTCCATCTCTTTATTAGTTAATTAACATAAGTTTACTCATGGTCATCACATGTTAGCTTAAATAGCCTTTATGAATTGTGCCTTTGCTGTTCATGTGATGCGTTTATGTGTTTGCATAATGGTTATGAATACCACCCACCTTTTCTAAACAATGTCATTGTAAAACATGGACCTTATTGCCCTTCCACTGACTTGTAGTCTGGAGCATGTAGAATATATACTTTGCACTTGCTAGACCTATAAGTTGCTACACAATGCATTGAAGTTTCTGCATTTTTTAAAAAGTAACAAGTGTCCTTTCTGTGGGATGTACATTTTCCACTTTTATTCAGGTGTTGGGGATTAGGGGTGGTGCCTTCTTTGCACAGTCTGTATGTCAGTGGAGCTATTTATTTGAGCACTCACAGCACTGAGAGCTGTGAGTTTGTTTTTTTTTTTTTGTTTGTTTGTTTTTTTATTAAGTCTGGCTATAGTATTCTGTTCCAAAGACAGCTTAATGTTATGTGGCAGTGTGCAAATCGTTATACCAGTTAAGAATCTCCACTTAGCATTGCAGAGAGAGAGAGTAACCTTTAATATAACATCTTTCATCTACAATCACTATGTTTACAATGCTAATTCTGATACCCAATTTAAATGCCATTTCTGAGTGGCAGACAGTAGAGAAGCTGGTTGCTTTTGTAAGTGTTAATTTAATGTAGGATGTAGGGTTAGCTGAAGTGTGTGTGTGTGTGTGTGTGTGTGTGTGTGTGTGTGTGTGTGTGTGTGTGTGTGTGTGTGTGTGTGTGTCTGTGTGTGTGTCTGTGTGTGTGTGTGTGTGTGTGTGTGTGTGTGTGGTGGGAGGTATACCAGTCAATTATCTGATACTTTGCAGAATGTTCTGGACTTCATGAAGCATTTTTATTTTCTCTGCCTGGTAAATTCCATTATTATTATATTGGTAGAATATATTCCAACAGAAAGTTAGGTCACTCAAGAAGATGTTAGGCGCTCAACTACTTTATGTTAGGATATGCTTGCTTTACAATGGTCACAATGACTGGGCTCTACAATTAGAGTGCATGATCTTGGATACTGAAAAGGCTTTGTTGTATAATTGTAGTTTACCCACAGCACAGTGGCCTGATTATGAAGAGGCTTTTCCTCAGCCTTTTTTTTAATATCTTGCAAATCTTATTAATTCCCAAGAACCCAAGAATGCTAAGGATTTCATTCCTGCTACCATAATTGCATATGGGTCAAATCATAAAATTAAACAGTTGCAGGAAGATGTTTGACTTTGTATTATAGTGCAGTAGCAACACATTGCCAGCCTGGATGACTTGTTTAAAATTAAGTCATTCTCAATAGTCCTAATGTAATACATTTGTAAGAAAACATAGAATAGTTCAGAAAAGTTAGAACATTTAAGCATAACATCTGGCCTTGTGTTGCCAACTGCAATACCACTTACTTCTTTCTCTTGATCTTAGTTTCCTGTCTGAAAAATAATATTCCAATGCTTAACTGTTTCTCTGTTCTTATTTGTTCTTGAACATTTTCAGTCTGCCACTAGTGTATAAATCAAAAGTATTTACAGAAGTAATAAATTATTCCCAGAAGATTTTATTCGAAAACTGCATACTCCTTTAATGCTTATTTCTTTGGATGTGGGTGCAGTGATCTGTTTCATATGAAAAACAAATCTTATCACTCATCAAATAGGTCAGCCTCCCAATGTGGTAGCCATTTTCCTGAATTACTCTGTTCTCCATTGTCGACCATGTAGACTTGAAGGCAGTAATGGAGTTCATGCCAACCTCTACTATTTAAATGTCTTGTTTGAATTATAAATACAGAGCAAAGGACTGATATTTTTTTCTTTAACATCAATTAGCAGGCATGCAGAAGAGTGGACATTCATTCACTGTTCTATCTGATTCTTCCATTTAACATGAACCTCTGCCTGTAACATTCCTTTCCAGAATTATATACACTCTGAATGTCGAGAAATGTTTATTTAGTTTCATATCCTTATTATTTCCATTAGAAAAAAAATTAAAACTGATTTCATGCGAGTAACATTAGCACAGCTACTGGCATAAAATATCTGTTTATGCACCAACGACTTGTCAGTGATTGTTTTATGTCAGTGTGGTACACTATATCCTTAAGGATGATTGTTTTATTTTAGGGTGGTACACTATATCCTTAAGGATGATTGTTTTATTTTAGGGTGGTACACTATATCCTTAAGGATGATTGTTTTATTTTAGGGTGGTACACTATATCCTTAAGGATGATTGTTTTATTTTAGGGTGGTATACTAAAGAGTTAAGGAAAGCATAAGCCTCTGAAATCCTCAATGAAAAGCGGTGAGAAGGATCAGTAAGCAGAGAAATAACCTGAGAGTAATCCAAACCTGTTTCTTTGGTAGGTAATTTTGTGGCCTGAATTGTGTTTTTAAGGTTGATGTCAGAAACAAGAGGTCAAATAATGAGACAAAAGTGATATTATATTGTGTCAGGCAGGCCAAAGTAACCATAATAATATTTTCTCTCAGCTGCTTACTATCTTACACTGCAAAGTACATTATTTGGACACAGATGGCCTGCTTTTCTGATGATTCACTTGGGTGCATTAACGGGCAAAGAGAAAGAGACTACAAAGTCAATTATGTAAATTGTTAAAATTAAAACATTTAAATGGAGCTATTATGCTGAATCGCTACCTGCCAGTGCATGTCAAGCAACTAGCTATGTGATGAATTAATAGCAACTACATCACAGAGTTTTGTAAATCTCATCTGCTGTGCAAGTATCAGTCAAAACCAGAATTTAACAAAACAGGTTGATCATTAAAAAGGTCTGATTACTATTCCCTAAAGTACACAGCAGATGTAGCAGATGCGCTGCCAACAGCCCAAAGGGAGACGACAGAGTTCAGTTCCCATATCTACCATATTGAATCACTAATACAAGTGAGGATAGTGCCAGCACCTTTGCAGAAACACTATGAAAACAGTATTGTGTATGTATATGTTCAGTCTGTTTCCTGGAAAATGAGAAGTCAGTCTGACAAATCGACTACTGATCTTTTTCTTCTTTGACATGCTACTGTCCAGCTTTTGCCCGTGTGTTTTTCTCTTCTTCTACTGTTTTATATTGAGAATTTGAAAAATGTCTTCAGATGTCCAAATTTTTGTGTGAAATAACAAAAGAAAAAAATGCATTATTCTTTGACCTATCGATTGCATACATGTGTTCGTGCATATCTCATCTCATTGGTCATACCTATGTTTTTTATACTAAAAGGTGTTAACACTTTGGGTTTTTTTTTTTGGAGAGGGGATTCCTTTATAAAATTCTAACATCTCTAATGTATCCTCAGTCACAGGAACTGAGATTATTTTTTTTTCTTTGTTAACCAGAGAAGAGCTCTAATCCCTCTGGATTAATTTCAGGTTTATTCTGGAGAAAGCAGATAGAAATAAATTGAAATGCAACATTGATTATAGGTAGTACAACAAAAATCAAATGCAATCAACCATGAGAAAGAGACAGCAAATACACAATAGGTAAGTAGGGCCTTTGAATAATGTTCCTACAATTCACTATACAATATGTCATGTTTTTTGGGGCAGTAATACATAACCTGAAGTCCACATATTGTGCAAAATAGTAGATACAGCAGAGAAGTAGTGCAGCATTATTAAAGCGTTACTAAAGATGACAGGTTCTCTGTATAGTGTATATAGCTAGAGTAGGAGCAAATGATGTTTCTAAGAGCTTCGAAAATGATAAAGTATGGGAGCATTTAAAGTTAAACAGAAAGGAGAAAGAGAAAAAAGGGAAACTAGTGAAAAGTTATGTGGTTGGGTTATCTTGGGCAATGTGAATAAAGAATGTGATTTTTGAGAGACAGAAAAAAAGTAGTTGGACTAGAGAAAGTTGTTTGTATGATTCCCCAGTAAGGTGGCACTTTTATAGTATTTGCTGAGTGAGTACATTTTTTAAGTCACGTTGGAAAAGTGTCTAGGGAAAATATAGAAGCAATTTGTTTTGAGATGACATCCCAAACTCTGGGAGCAGGACCGAAGACGTTGTGTTTGATGCAATTTGAATTAGTTTGTGCTGTTTGCAATGGCAGGACAGACACCAAGGCCCACATTCATTAATTCCTGCTTACCTCACTAAGTATGTGCATGTGATGAGTAGCATCAGGCAGGGATTTCTGATTCAGAAAACAATAGCACACATCATGACTAGCTGCAAAATAAATACGTGTTAGCAGCTGAATATGCTAATAATTGTATAACCATACATGTATGTTAATGAAACAAAAAAATCATGGGGAGCAATGCAGAAATGTATAGAATGAGTGTAAACTTACTGTGCACACTTTAGATCTGAATTCCAACACATGCCTGAATACAGCCGCAGGCGAACTTTAAAAAATGTTAGGGGTTGCTGAAGCCTCCCTAAACCTATATCTGCAACAGGCTCTCATACAAGGTGCTAATGGTGCCAGACCTTGGCCTAGAAGGTGTAGGATGTTCACACCATGTTTGAACTACCTTGGACTACATGGAATTGAAATAGTAGAATGATACAGGGTGGACCAGGCTACAATATAGGAAATAGTGAATATCTGCCATTCTTACCTGAGGCCCCAAGGGAATCATGGAGAACTCATTCCAGTGGAAACTAAAGTACATGTAGCTTTACTTAAGTTAGCTTCACAGGTGTTTCTGTGACCTACAGGGGATACAGTGGGGTGATTCACTGGACCCTAATTTAAGAGCATTCCACCAGTTCCTCAATGCAATGCAATGCTGTAACACCTGGGGGGCATAATTGGTTTCCTCATACTCCAGAGAAGAGAGCTACCATCATGCATAATGTCTATGCCATTGTACATTTCCATGAGGTACTGGGGGTCATTGACAACACCCACATTGAAATAAATGCTCCACTTGGTGAACTAGGAAGGATGTATGTGAACAGAAAAGTCTATCACTCCATGAACTGTCAAGTGATTTGTAAAACACAAGGCATCATCTATAATGTGTGTGCAGGTCACCCTGGTAGTTTCCATGACTCTCACATGTGGCACATGTGTGACCTGTGCCAAAGCTTTTCAAGGGGCTACTTCCCACATGGACATCTAGTGGGGATGCAGGATATGCACTCTAACCTTGGCTCATGACTCTTATGAGAAACTCACACAACTACACTGAACAAGGTAGCAACACTTCACATGCACAGACTAGAAATATCACAGAGAGTGTATTTAGCCTGCTCAAATCATGTGTCCACTGTCTAGATTCATCTGGAGGTATCCTATAATATGACCCCACCATCTCTGCCAAACTACTGACTGTTTTTATTACTACCCTTACTACTAGCACTACTACTAATACTACTACTTATGACTATTACAACAAATAACAGTACTGAAGTTAAGCAGATTAAAACAAAATTGAAAATTAGTATGTATCCTAATGAAATTATTTATTTATTTTATTTATTTATGGAATTTATTTACTGGGAAAGTCCATTGGGCCTAAAAGAGCCCATTTTCTGTGGAGGCCAGGGCAGAAAAGCTCCGACAAGAACATTGATACAGAAAAAATTAAACAATAATTGCTACAGAAGTAGAAATATTTTTACACATATTGATTACTGTAATATATATAGAATATATACATAAAAGCAGGAAATTAGCTGGTTTGATTACAGTAATATATACAGAGTATATCCAAAAAAGCAGGAATTTAGTTGTTTTGATTACAGTAATATATATGGAATATGAATATATATATATATATATATATATATATATATATTTATAAAGTGGTTCACACAGCCTATCTAGATCTCGCCAAGGCTTTTGACACCATCCCCCACTCTGGAATTATAGATAAACTCACTAAACTAGGTATAAATCCCTATGTCACAAGATGGGTTGCCAAATGGCTCACTGACAGAACCCACACTGTGAAAGTAGCAAACTCCAAATCCGACTTCAGACCAGTGACAAGTGGAGTACCACAGGGTTCAGTCCTAGGTCCGCTCCTGTTTGGTATCTACTTTTCTGAAGTACAGGCTAACACAGAAAGTCTTTGGCTAATGAAGTTCGCAGATGACTGCAAACTAGGAGCCGTAATTGAAACTCCTAACGATGTGGACATCCTACAAAATGGCCTCATGGAGACAGATGCCTGGTGTCAAAGTCATGGCCCCAAGCACAATGCCAAAAAGTGCATTGTCATCCCCTTTGGTAAAAACTCTGCACCCATGAGCTACCACATAGGTGGTAGTTTACTTAACACCAAAAGTGTGATAATAGACCTTGGGACACAGGTGGACAGTAGTCTCCCCTTTGATAATCACAAATAGTCAGGAAATCTTTCTATGTGGCACACCTCAGCACAAAAAGTTTCTCATCCAGGAAAAAAGAGGTCATTGTTCCCTTCTACTCATCACTCATTAGACCCATTATAAAGTACAACAGCCCTTTTGTTGTGTACCTCACAAGACATCTACAACAACTGGAAAGGTCGCAGAAATACCTCACAAAGAGGATTACCAGCCTCAAACAGATGCCCTTTGCAGACCATCTCAAAAACCCCCAGCTTTACACCATTGCATATCGCCTACTTAGAGGCGATCTCTGCCTAACATACAAAGCTAAGTCAAACCCAGAGCTGTTGGACATGCTCCAATCCCAATCTCTCCGAGCTACACACTCTAGGGACCTAAACCTTGCCACTACAATAAACAGAACATGCTGGAGGGATAGATTCCTGTCCCAGAAACTTTCCATACTCTGGAACAAACTACCTATCTATATCAAACAAAGCTCCTCATTAGCACTCTTCAAGAAAAATCTTGATGATTGGATGGAAAATAGGAAATTCACCCCGGGGATCACCTCTGTGGCTCTGCTCAACAAGAGCACAGGAAAATTATTTTCTTAGGTAGCAAAGGTCAGGGTACCTTTTTGGCTAGGCTTGTATAGGCCCTAGGGCCAATAGCCTAGTACCTACCTATGAACCTATATATAAAAGCAGGAATTTAGTTGGTTGCTAGATGAATTCAATTACAGAGGTATAAACAGAGATATATTAATCAGCATTATTGTACCAGTATCAATAAGTGATGAAGAAACAATAATTATGGACAAAATATCATCAGTCAGCAGTAGCAAAAAGCATAGAAGTTTAGTTATCATATAAGGAGAAGGAAGAGGTTAGGTTAAAGAGCAGGTACATAGCCAGGAAGAGTTGAGATGATTTTTCAGTATTTGTTTCAAGGTGGTGGTGCTGCCTGTGTTTCCTTATAGAAGGCGGAAGTGAGTTCCATAGTTTGGTGATGGTGAAGGAGCTTAGGAGTAGAGGAGTTGACCAGCAGGTAAGGTGGGCTTTTCTACTTTTAGAAGTAGATGATTTTCAGATCTTAGGTGCCTGCTGGTTTGATATTTGGCAAGTAGTGTCGAGAGAGCAAGGCAGTCTCTGGGTCTGTAGATAATTTTGTGCACTGCAGTTAGTTGGCTGAATGAGAGATAATGGGGGAGTTCTAGCCAAGTTTACTATCACATGTTAGACATAACATTGTTCGAATGTACAGATGCCCAAACCAAATGTTCGGAAATCTGAATACCGAACAGTGTAAATGTCGAACTGAGCATTTCAGTGCAGTCGAATGTTGAAAATGTCGACTACAATGAAATGTGCCTACCTACACAACATACTACAACAGGTTTTAGCAGGGGGGCAAGCCCCACTCCACCCCACTACTTATATATACAAACCCCAAGATCACACTATAGTGAGGGTAAGGATAAATTTCCCCATCCCCGTTATAGTGCGATCTGCACCGCAATGTTGGAACTGACAACAGCGGCCATTCGCTCATGTCAGCTTCGGCATTGTGGTGATCGCCCTACTGGTTCCAGCAGGTGTTTATTGCACATAGTTCATTCGTCTAAAAGACGAACAAACATGTAATAGTAAACCTTCTAGCCACACTAATTGTTTCAGTGAGTTACAGTGGTGGGACGAGAATTTGGTCTTGGTGGCAAGTTTGGCTATTCTGTTGTAACACATATTAAGTTTGGATTTTGCAGAATATTGGATATTAATGAGGAGAGTGGTGCCATAAAGGATACAAGGTAATAAAAAGGTGGTTGCAAGGGTTTGTCTTGTAGAGAGGCTAAGAAATGGTGCCTGTAGAGTATGCCAAGCTTTTGGTGTGTTTTTTATGTTATTGTTTATGGGCAAGCCAAAGTTAAGGTTTTCATCTATAATAATGCCTAGTAGTTTAGTGTGTGGGACAACTTCTATAGTGGTATTGTCTTGGGTTTGTATCATGAAGATTTTTTTTTATCTAAGGGGAGTGGTTTTCTTAGGGGTAAAAACTAGTGGTTTAGTTTTTTTGGGGGGATTTAAGACAAGATGATTGTTAAGCATCCAAGATTCAATAGAGGTGAGAGGATTTTGGATGATTTGCTGGCTTTCAGAGCTGGAATTTGCAGTCCATATTATTGTAGAGTCATCAGCATACTGGATTACTGAGCATTGTGGGAGAGTGGAATGAAAGTTGTTAATAAAGATGCTAAATAAGAGAGGACCAAGTATGGAGCCTTGGGGTACCCCTGTGGAAGTATTGAGGAAGGGAAAGTAACAGTGCTGCCATTTGCTACCTATTGGATAAATAGCTATTGAACCATTGTAGGGTAGGTGCGGACATGTGGAGGGTGGATAGTTTAGAGAGGAGAATGGTGTGGGAAATGGTATCAAAAGCTTTGGATAGGTCAAGGAAAAGAGAAGTGATTATTTTGCCAGAATCCCATGCCCAGTTAACTGTATCAAGGAAGAAGAAGAGGGTAGTAGTGGTGTTGTGTCCTGGTCTGAAACCATGCTGAGTGGGTGATATAATCTGGTTTTCAAGCAGGTGGTTGAGGAGTTGGGCTTGGATGTATTTTTCCAGTATTTTAGAGAGGGGGTGAGAGTATTGCTATAGGCCGAAAGTTTGTGGTGTCTGTGCTGGTGCTACCTTTGTGTAAGGGAGGAATCAATGCTGTTTTCCAGATGTCTGGAACAAGGGATTCTTTAATCAATCTGTTAATGAGTATGCTGATGGGATAAGTATAGAGTTTGCAGCTAGCTGCAGGAAGTGTGGGGGTAGATCGTCAGGGGCCAGAGTACAGAGTTTTAGCTTAAGTAAAAGAAAGTTTTTATTCTTTATTGTGGTGGTGGGTATGGGGGAGAATTTTAGGTTGTAGCTGAGGATAGGATTGTTTTCTGGGATGATTTGGTCATCAGCTGTCTTGGTGGTAGTGGTGTTAACTGTAGGAAAGGTGGTGGTTAGGTTAGCTATGGTCTTAATGAAGTAAGAATTGAAGAAGGTGGCAAGTTCAGCAGAGGTTTTGTGTGGGTCAGGGGTGTGTTGTTTTGAGAACCTTGGTGTAGTAGTTGGTTAATGGAGGACCAGAATTGTTTGGGAGTATCTTTATGTTGGCTTTGTAGGTGGAGATAGTGGGCTTTTTTATCTCTGGTTATTAGACATTTTGCCTGGTTACGGAGTTGCCTGTATTGTAGTAGAGTTGAGGGGTCTTTGTTTTTCTGCCATGATTTCCAGATTTTATCCCTTGTGGGCATGACTTCTTTGGTGGATTTTGAGAGCCAGCTTGTATGGTTATGTTATATTTGTTTTGGCGGGTGGGTGCTTTCCTATTTAGGACATCTAGGAATGTTATGTTAAAGAATTCAACATCCTCATAAAGTGGTAGGGATTTGAGGTGTTCCCAATTTACTTTAGCTAAGTTTTCATTAAATATGGATGGTTGGAACTTAGTCAAATTTCTGGTTGATTTGTATTGCTGCTGATCTGTGGTTGGGGTAGATTTATGTAGGATATATGGTGGGTGGTGGTTGCTAATGGTATTAGGTGATATGCCTGCAGAGACTGTGTGTGTGTGTGTGTGTGTGTGTGTGTGTGTGTGTGTGTGTGTGTGTGTGTGTGTGTGTGTTTGGTGTCATGGTCAATGTGAGATGTACTGTGTGTCTGTCTGCAGGAACACAACCACATCATTTGTGTTAGGACAATGCCCTGCCATCCTGGACAGATGTGAGCCACACATGGCTTAGGATCTAGCTCATTGCTGACACCCCCGAACATGTGATCTACCTCTTCCAGGAGCTGTATTGCTAGGTCCATGATCTGGATAAAAGTTGGAGTGCTGCATGAACATGTCTGCTGGATGAGGTCTCATCACAACTATGTCCATGACCATGTGGCTTCCCATGTTTGGGTGTGGACACAAACACCACTGATGTAGCAGTGGTAGTAGCACCACTGTGGGAGCAGGATGTGGGATGTCTACAGCCATGTTGGCTCACATCTGACAGTGTTACTAGCTGGTCAGGCTCATGGCTGCTGCTCATACCTCTCAACCATACCAAATTCCTCTGTATTTACCGCTTTGGAGCTCAAAATAATAGGGTGCCATGAATTCCCAAGGGGCTCCATTAAATCCCACTTTTGTTTTACTTTTATTTTCATTTTTTTATGCTCATGAATGCAGCTGATTATAAAAATAGCATAAGTGTAAGTGATGTAGCCCCTGCAATGGTGAGTGTGTGTGTGTGTGTGTGTGTGTGTGTGTGGGGGGGGGGGGGGGGTGCTTCTCATAAGAAAAAAAAAAAAAGAAACATTTAGTATAATTTCTGATTTTGTTCTCATTAAGCATTGCCATTAAGCTACTGCTCCCATGGGACTAATGGTAAACATTATTTTCTACCTGCACTCAACCAACAACACTGCTTGCTCTACACTTGATCATGGTTGCATATACTTTTTTCTGGGTGTCAGTTGGTTTCTTCATAAATGTACGCAGCATGCAGCTTATCTATGTATGTTCTCTGTTGTCCTGTTATGTTAGGATATGCATATCATTAATGGCAACAGAGAGAGCTCTGCTGTATTCAAGTGGCACAGTCGCTATGCAATTTGTTGTATTTTCTTTTCTGGATTTTTTTTTTTAGCACAAGGTTTTTGCTTGCTTGTGTTTACTTATAGCTAAGTTTCTGTGCTTTTTATCTATACTTCCAGCACTGAATACAGTATAAAATGGAGAGAAAATTGGATCAGTATTTCTTGGTCTTGTTGTTGTTGTCTTTTGGCTTTTCCCGGTTAGGGGTCGCCACAGCGGAACTCCAGTCTGATAATGATTGGCAGTAGATTTTCATGAACACCGAGGTGCCAGCTCGACGTTCAACCTTCAACAAAGGCATGCCCATTTATGCACGTCTTTCGAATGCCCACCCAACAGCGGGGAGGACATGCAGACTCCACACAGAAGGCACTCCCCGCACTCCAGCTGAGAATCGAACGGGAGAACCTCTTGCTGTGAGGCAACAACACTACTGCTGCACCACCGCAGAATTTGCAGGTGACTCTCTTAATTTCCTAATGCAACGCCCCACAGTAGTAGTGAAAGTACTACTAATAAAAGTTGTTTTGAGTTTTTATTTTTTTCCCATGGCATTTGCACATACCTGTCACTCAAACTTTTTTCTTAAGGACTCTGGAGAAAGGCCTAAAATCGGGGTCAGTCTTTAAATATTAGTTTAATTCACCTAAAACATTAATAGAATTATACATTTCACATCAAGATATATTTTCTGAATAAGAAACATGAAATTACTAAATGGCATTACTGGCTGACTGTAGTCCTCAATGATTTACTAAGAAATTTCAATTTATGAGGCACAGGGAAACATCAAAGGGACATTTGAGAGGCAGACAGATTGCATGCAGTCAGGTGCCTATAGTAAATATTTAGATGTCGGGGTTTTTTTTTGCTTACTGCAGTAGAACAAACTCTCAGGGAAAGAGTATGTCTCACAGCACACTCTTGTTAGAAGAAGGAAGTTTAATGTGTGACTCCTTCCCTAGGAGAGTCGAACACCTACCTGTTCAGTCAGTCACTGTGCGTGAGGTACAAGGAGGGTGTTTTCCAGACATCCACTGCTACTACAGCAGTGTAAGCCATTCCAGCGGGAGTACAGTTAGACAGGACCTAAGCAAGGTAAATGTCACACCATAAGCTGCACTTGCGTAATATTAAATTTCTTATATGCCCATCCAACTTCCTGTTAACAAGTTTTTTTTAACTTTTCTTTTGACTCTACAAAAATGTTTATTATTTTAGCAAATTATAATAGACTAACAAAGTCTGTATTTTTGCATTCATTACTGGAATTCAAAAATACATGAAGGGTTAGTTCTGTACATGGCATGTCACTTACCAGGGATGACATGAGGGGGAAATGGACCAAGGCATCCTGTTGAGGATTAGAGCATAAAAGTTATTAATTTTAAATATGTATAGAATACTCATATTTATGCACTAACTTCCAGAAAATAAATTTGCACTTGATTGTTATATGTTATACTTTGGTAAAAAATTGTTTGCTGTAAACTACACATTTTATAAAAGAAGGACTGAAGCTGTGGGGTAAAATCAGGGACATTTGACAATATTTTCATTTAGTGCTCAGACCCTCCAAGTTTATCATTCCTGAAATATTTTGTATTTATTTATGTTAGATGTCCTGTTTCTATCTCTCATCGGTTGCATATCTGTACTTGCACCCCGTATGAAGCCATTTTACCATAGACCATTGACTTCACTGAGTTACAGTAGTTTCTATACAAAAACATCACGTTTGATGCATTTGTTCTGTTAATGAGTAGGAGAAAGGTAATCAGTGGTAGCACTAGTACTTTGGGTTTTCTCAGGATTGCACTTATGGACATAAATTTAGCAGGCAACCATGTTACATGATATGCCTTTAGGGGTGGATGGTGGTTTTTACTTTTGTTTCAGTGTTTTTGTTTTTTTTTTTTGTTTGTTTTGTTTTGTTTTTTTGTTCAGTGGCCCAAGTCTCTGAGACTCAATAAGTCACTGATTAAATGACTGATATCTTCAGCAGCCTCACCAGGATGTCTGTGTATGATACAGTCTCCGGCTTTCACCAACAAATGTGTTCCATCATATTTTTTTTGTTAATGTTGTAAAGGCACTTTAACTGGTGTTTCTGTGTGAAATGTGTATTTTCAGAGTTATTGTTAAATTGGGGAAACATTTTCACACATCATTTGAATGTTGGTATCCCACAATTCCACAGGGGTGGGTGGGGTTACATTATTATGCATGCAGATTTTATGTTAATTATTGTCCAGATTTTTGGTCAGTTGCACCTACTTTTCATGGGCCTTCATCCAGATTTTTGATGTCTCTAGGTTGAGAGGTATGCTGCTGCCCCTCTGGAGTAGACATTCCCTACTGCATGGACGGAGTCACACACGTGGTTCATGCAGTCAACATACAGTGGTCTACGTACTAACAAAAAAACAAAACTAGTGAAAACAAAAAAAAGAGAGCAGATTTGTAGAACTAAACTCTTTTATTGGTAAGCGCTTTCATTGGCAAAAGGTAAGCCAACTTCTTCAGACCATCGAAAAGCATACAAGATACAATCCCATGTGAAAAGGAATGCCTTTTATACACAGTGTTAGTCTAATCAAGCAATCAATTAATTAAGTAAAAAACAATCAACAATAAAAAAACACAAGTAACCATTTGTTTGCTGAACCAGAGATTTGTTTTACATAGGTTTTTCTAAAATTAGTAAACCTTAGACAATAAACTTTCTCAAGCCTAATTTATCTCAATATTAAAAATACCAAATCACCCAGCCTTGTGATGGTAGCATACTTACTTTAAAATTACTAAATTTTTAAAACCATGTATATTAAAAGATCCTAAATGGATCTATTTATTCAAAAAGGCTTGTAATGCTTATCTAGCTAAGGCTTTTATTTTGTTTAAACATTTGATAGATACATATTCATTTAAACCCGGCATAATATAAGCCATGGTACGGATCTGCCATGCCAATTCTATTTCCTCGAGTTTAAGTTGCCATGGGCCACCCCTGCTGCTATGGTCTACTTTTTGCAAGACAATAAAACTGAACTTATGGTCTGGGTGTTTTATTATATGCCTTGCTAGGGCATTTGTACTGATCTGCCTATCAATGCTATATTGATGCTCGTATATCCTTAGCTTGAGCTTTCGTTCTGTTTTTCCAATATAGTAACCTTCACATTGGTTGCAGACAGCCCCATATATTAACCCTTGGGAATCACATGTATGTCTACCCCAAATTTGATAGGTCTTATCTCTGATGTTAACCTTATTAGTCACTTTAATATGTTTACATTGGGCACATCTTCCACATTTAAACATACCAGTCTTTAATACAACAGGATAACGAATTAGTCAAAATGTTGGGCACAACACCAGCTATAACATACAGAAGAGGTCTCAATTTGAAAAATTTGGTTGTCAACAGTTGTCATCATGACAAACATATTATCATTAAGTGTAACAAGAAGGGTGGACATGGACAGTCTCCAGTTGTCACAGGCTGATTGGTGAACTGAAATTTAGCCAAAGTAACTCAGCTCTGTAGGCCCCATCCCACCTTAAAGCAAATCAGGATGTTTCTTAACAGCACAGCTGCTCACATCTCCTTATCAGATGATAGAAGGAAGACACTAAATGAAGACCCTAGCCTCACAACTTTTCCTCGTCAGGCAGGCATATTGAAGCAGATCTCTGCCTTTTAATATAGAGGTTACCACTCGTGTTTTTCAATAGGCTTTCAGTCTGTTAAAATTAAAGAAGAAACATCTTATAGTTGCCTTTTTTATATTACATTATAATATAATTATCATACATACAAAATCAGTGCAGGAATAAATACAGTAAGTATTTAG
Source organism: Protopterus annectens (assembly GCF_019279795.1). NCBI lineage: Eukaryota > Metazoa > Chordata > Ceratodontiformes > Protopteridae > Protopterus > Protopterus annectens. Next base: position 178,485,699 of record NC_056729.1, on the reverse strand, counting down.
ACAGGTTTTCTAACAACACACTGGCTATTTAATAATCCCACCTAACCCAGTAACACATCAGAAACATAAGTTTAAACCAGAAAACAATGCTCACAACCTGAACTGATAAGGGTCTAGCATAATATCACTCTGTCCCCTGTTTGCTATCAGAATATAATTGCTCCAAATGAGTGATTGATATACAGCTAGGGCTGACCACAGTGGTCCAGATTCAAAGGTAGGTGGTAGACGTCCTCTAGAGAATTGACTCCAGTATTAAAAAGAATGACAACTGCAGCACTGTGATCTACTGACTGAGCCATTCAAAACCTGCCAGATGAAATGACATTCCAGGGCACCACAGTCTTCCAAAACCTAGCTAAAAAGAGTTGTCACTCTGATGCCCTAACATACTGGGAAATATAACAAAACACCTCATGCCTCCACTTGTTTTTCTCTGCCAATGAAGAGGGTAGAAGACACCAAAGGGGGGGAGAGAATGGGATAAGTAAAAGATGAGGGAAATTAACTTCAACTAGAAAGCAGACATATAGAGAAGGGGAAAAACAAAAGGCTAAACCTACAAGGGGTCTCAGGTTCTAGGACTGTGAAGGTCCCATTACTTCTTTCAGTTCCACTGACCCCAATACATTACCAAACAAAAAAAAAAAACTTGCAGGGTGAGCTAAAGGAGGTGCTATGTCTATATCAATAAGAGAACTAATATCCAGCCACAGCAGGGTTTGCAGCCACCTGCCATGCGATGCACAAGATAACAGCAACAGAAGGCATGAGAATTGGCAACATCCTAGGGGTGATATCACTGGTCTGCATCCCCCTGCTTAAAATAGGAATTAACAACATAACTCAAACCATACAAACCAACAGGCTAACACCATCCTGCACCTACATCCAAATATGGCTTTTCCCCTAACCATTACTAAAGTCAAAGGAAGGCAACCAGAATGAAAGCCACCAGAGTTGTCAAACTAGCTGAAAATGGTCACGCTCTGCCCCAAGTTTCTGGGAATTAAAAAATATATTGTCTGTCTTTACTTGTTTTGCCTCAAAATCAAGTACTGACACTTTTAAAACGTACCAATCAAAAGTGAGCTTTCAGGGATGAATTTTTATTCTCTTTTAGTCTCACCTTCTGTTGAACAACTCCTCACAAAACTCCACACACCACTGCATTGCTTTAAAGTAAAAACAAAGTCCTCTGCAGAACTAGCTCTAATCATAACACTATAACACACCTGTTTGAGTTACATCCTTTCAGTTTAACTTCCTGTATACTGATCAACCAATTATTATTAAGCACAACCAAATAAAGGGTATGATTTATGGCATAGCATACAAGCTGAAATATTTGCTAGCCAGTTGGTACGTAACAACTAAAGATAACAAAACTGGGAATAACAAGCCACTTCATGTGCTTAGGAAGTTGGCTTGTTAAAAGAGAATTTCCACCAAAGCATCCAACAAACTCAAGCTAAAATAAAAACAAAAACTCTATTCTGAACCAAAATAAGTCACAATTCTTAGACTCTCAAGGAAGGAATGCAACAGGAAATATGTTCTTCTACACCAGAAGGAATATGGCCTTTCACATGTTGCATCCATATCATTAAATAAAATATCTGATTCATAAACTACTGTAAACAGTGCTTGTTGATTTATCATGACATGTCAAAGCCAGAATTGCAGATCTCTTTTCTCCAAAGCCAAATGGTTAAGTTTGGCAAATGAGCTACTATTAGTATCCTTACTCTACAAACTATTAATAATTGATCATTTTGTTATGTTATCGATAAACTTGTAATAAGAGAAACTTACCAACATTTAGGCTCCCTATAAGTGTCATCTCCCTCCTTTCTAAGACCGTTCGCTGCGCTATACCAAAGTGACCACAGCACTTAATCTCTGGGAATCAGTGTCATCCAATTATCAAAAGTTTAAACATATTTGGCTTTTGGTGCAATATTTAATCTCTGTGAACCAAATCTGCTACCTGTAATTGCACCTGTAACAATCACCCAACATAAGCCCTTCAGTTTACAAGACACAATATCAGTTTGGATTCACCTCTCATAATAAGTTTGCCTTAGTTGTGCTTTATCATCTCTAGATTTTTAAATCCTTATCCGTCTTATCATTTCTCTGCTAATTCATCTTTTCCTTTTTTATCTACACCTTTTCACACTGCCATGCTCCACTGCTTATCCAACAACATAGGATCATAGGAGGTTACTAGGCTAATGGCCCCAGGGCACTTACAAGCCTAGCCAGGTTCAACCCATGTTCCCAAGTGTGTCTGGTTCAAGCAGACACTAACATCAGCATCTATTGCCCCTGTCCAAGAGGGACACATGTGACATGCTATGTCACCTTATTCTTTTTCCTTCACTCAACTCTATACCCCTTTCACCTATATATAGAAAGTAAAATCATTTGTTCTCTTACCTATACATATCACACAACTATGCTGCACAAACTTTCCGCCATTGCTTCTCTACCTTTTACTTTTCTCCCTCCAAACATATTACTCCTCCCATGTTTATATCACGCTATCGAAAGACGAAAATAGCGAACGCTATTTCATCTAACCTAAAATATCTAAACCACATAATATCGAACATTCAGAACAGCGAATGTTTTCCTTAGGAAAAAATTTGCTATTACGAAACACATACACACAACACAAGCACACCTAAAAAACATCAATCCATACACATACACTTATAATCCTACAACTAACCCTACACTAAACTGTACATACACTACTATCTATCCACTTACCTTAACCCAAACCCTAACCCTAAGTTCCGTCAATATCGCACACTCACCTAACTCGCACCCTAATCCTAACAACCACACAATTGCACACTTACCTGAACCCGACCCATAAATTTCCACCACAGCGCTGAAAATAGCGAAGCCACAGAACCGGCCAACCAAATTCTTTCCCTAGGAAAGAATTTGGTGTTCTGCAGCTTCGCTATTTTTAGCGTTCGCTCAAAATGGGTCGATATTAGAACATTCAAAGTTTTAAAACTTCGATGTTCTGATATAGACCCCTCCTCCCACCTATATACTTCATGTAAATAATGGTGCTGTGATCTACTTGCAATCGTAAATGAGGTTATGCTCACATTTGTAATAATGGCATTTAATTTGTTTAAAAACAAAGCATTCTTCAGCATCTTAATTGCTTGCAAACTGATATTATTTTTTTAATTTCTGAATATATGCAAATTATCTGCATGCATTTTACTTGATACCTTTTATAACTTCTAAATTAATTTAGTTTTAAGCAACTCCTTGCTCAGTATCAAAAAGCTCCAGTGGAGTCAGTGCCTATCCAAGTTGACAAATTCAGACAAACAAACAAGCAAGCATATTAATGATTTCAACAAATTAATCATCCTCCAAAGGTCATTAAGAAAATCATTGTCATGCTTTCCTCCATCAAACACACCATGTCCCAAAGCATCCTCTAGAATTCCTCATGCTATACCAGCATTCACACCTCTTAACCGGGAAAAAGAAAAGGTTTACTCCAAGACCCACTGCGCATGCCAAAAATATGACCACCAATCAGTTCAAGATCTGCCTCCCAACATTCTTACTTCTTTGATCTTTATCTCCAGCCCCATGAATATACCAGCATTAAAGATACTCCTAGTCTTAACCCCAAGCAAGGTCACTATCAAGGCTAGATCAGCCATCCACCAACACCTCTCTGTATCTGCGAAGGTCATTCTTCCACTGCATCTGTGGTAGATTTGTGAATAAAAATATTAACATGCAAGTGTAGTGGAGAAAAAGGAAGGAAGTGCTTATGAAAAAGAAATCAAAACAAAGAAAATAGAGAGATGGAGAAACAGATACCTCTTTTCTTCAATTAAACGTGATATTACCCATTCATTACTGCACATGAAGGAAATTCCCCCTCACCTGGCTAGGATTAGAAGAAGCCATTAGCCTCACAACTTACTATGTTGCACACTTTTAACAGAATATCTAGTTGTAGCCTCTTTCTCTTATTAAAGTGAAAAACCTAATCAGCTGTCCATTGTTCAGTAGGTCAACAAATAGCACCCTTGCCTTTGTTGATAGGAGAACAGAGGTCAGTGGGTTCTGCTGCAATACTAGGTGTTTAGATTCATTTTCTAGTAGGAGTATAATGTACTCCTGAGTGTGCCATTTTGCAGAAAAGATGTTAAGCTGAGGTCCAATTTACCTGAACCGGTGATAGCTCAGAAAGATATACAAGATACTATTGCATTTATTAAAAAGAGTAGAGAAGGTTTATTTATATTCCATTTTACCCTTTCATTCAGTAAATACTCATGCTTTCAATTTTACGAACACATCATATGTCATTCTCAGAATAATTAGAATTCTTTCCTATATTTTTGCTCATTGCCCAATTTCCTTCATAAATACAAAATAGACGAGAATAAACTATACACTTTATTACATTTTTTGACGCAGTACAACACCTGCATTTTAGAGGTTTCAACTTGGACCCCATATAATGCTGTATACCACCCCTGATAATTCATGTCCTTTATCTGGTGGACATGCATACACTCCCCCAACATATTTCTGCTTCCCCAAAACTTAAAAGTATATCAAATGCACTTTTTTTCTTATGTAACAGCTGAATGTTTTTCACATTTTTGAGCTACTTTTTTTCCCTGTATTCTTCACATTGCTTTTTTACTCCTTGCTTACTAAATGATATTTTTTCATGCATGTAAGTATTACACCTCACTTATTTTCAGTGTATTCCCAACTCCTTTGCTTCTGTACTCAGTCTTACTCCTTCCATATCATCTTTCTCATCCCTACTTTATTTTTATTATAACCATTAAATCATTGCTGTAAGTGTCAGTGACACAACAGGCAGCAGGCTCACCGTTAATGCAGAAGGCACATAAGGACGGTGCTGCACTCATGATTATGCTGAGATGTTAAACTGAGCTCCCATCTACTTGAGTTTCAGGTAGCTCAGGTAGATGTCAAAGATGCCACAGCATCTATTGAAAAAGAGCAAAGGAAGCTCACTGGCCACGTTTCCCATAGCAGAATAGATACTGCCTTGGGTTCCCCTAAAAAGGGTCACTAACCTAATGGTACTAACCCAGTCAACAAAGGATAAATAAATACATGCATACATGCATATATACATATATATATATATATATATATATATATATATATATATATATATATATATATATGTGTGTGTGTGTGTGTGTGTGTGTGTGTGTGTGTGTGTCTGTATATATATATATATATATATATATATATATATGCGTGTGTGTGTGTGTGTGTGTGTGTGTGTATATATGTATATATATATATATATATATATATATATATATATGTGTGTGTGTGTGTGTGTGTGTGTGTGTGTGTGTGTATATCTATATACATATATATATATATATATATATATATATATATATATATATATATAAATATATATATATATATATATATATATATATATATATATATATATATATATATATATATATATATATATATATATATATATATATATATATATATATATAGGTATATATACACAAACACACATACACACACACCTATCCATTTCTTTGACTGCATGTCTTTCTTTCCTGTGAGCTTCTCTTACATCCCTCTGACAGTTTGCTGCTACTGTATCTATTTATTTATTTATTTTATATTTGTTTACCGGGAAAGTCTGACTAGGTTTTAACTCATTTTTTAGTGGAGGACCCGGGAGAACAGCTACAAGACAGTTCTTAACAAGTACCTTACATAATATGTTAAGGCTTACAAAGAGACGTTCCAAGAGAAATTTTAGCAAGTAATTTACATTGACCTTGGTGGTGCAGTAGTTAGCGTTGTCACCTCACTGCAAGAGGCTTTCCAGTTCAATTCTTGGCTGGAGTGCCTTTTATGTGGAGTCTGCATGTCCTCCCCGTGATCAATTAAACTTTAAAAAGACATGTTGGTAGGTGCGTGAGTGTGTGTGTGCCTTCTCTGATGGCTGAGTGCCGGACTGGCAACTCAACAACGTAAAATCTACTGCGAATCATAAGTGGGCCGATGATCTGCTGTGATGAACCCTAACTGGGAAAAGCCGAAGGACTTTAATTTATATTATGGTTTACTTAAAGCTGAAAAAGCATATCTCAAAACATAGTGTGATGCGCAGATCACATTCATATTTCAGAATATAATGTGGTACCCAGATAACAATGAACATTAGAGAAAGAATTATATACATACAGTAAATTATAATGTTACATGTTTTACATTTTCTACTAATAGCATTATATATCCTTCTAATGAAAACTGGGATCAAAGTCTAAAAGAGGTAGAGAGATCATGTAGAGTGGAGAGATTGGTGTTAAAGAGAAGGAAAGATGAAATGAGGTGGGAAAGGATGGAGATACTTTACACAAGGCGAAAGTTGTTGGGCTTGTGACAGAGTGGGAGTGGGGAAAGAAGGGATAAGGTGAGGTGTAGGATGAGATGTAAGTAATTAACAGATGTTAGACTTTATTATGTTAATCATATGTTAAAAAGTTATAAGAAGAGGGTATTGTAGTTAAAGTGTAATGCGGCGGTCAGAGTTTTTACCAGGGCCAGAGCAAGGGCAGAGCCTTTTACATCACTGTAGTGAATATAACCCCACTTCATTGGTCATCCTTATTTAACCCCTTTTTGTCACTGAACATCATCATCTGCCCACCTGTTCACCATACTCTATATTTTTTCATGAAGTGATAGTAAAATTCTGATTATTTTACTACTTATTCCATAATGTTTTAATTTTTTCCAGTCCCGCTCACGATCTGTATTATTAGATGTTTTTGCAATGTCACTTACAAGTTGCTATCATTCCATCACATTGTTTAACAAAATTAACATCTCTGTTATTTCATTCCTCCTTTACTGTACATACCATTATATTTCATAACATATATCACTTTACTAAACCTCATTTGAAGAAATTATCATAAAATCAAATAATCCAAATGTATTAATTTAATTGGCTTACATTTCTCAAAATCTGTATTTTCCTTTTCACTTTTGTATAACTCCCTCACATAATTACATATTCCCAAAACTTTCGTCTATTCATCGATTCATTAATTTGAAAACATTTCTCTCTTCATATACCCTATCTCCTCTCTATATATGTGTGTGTGTATATATATATATATATATATATATATATATATATATATATATATATATATATATATGTGTGTGTGTGTGTGTGTGTGTGTGTATATATATATATATATATATATATATATATATATATATATGGATCCACTTTGTAATTTCAAAATACTGAAATCTCGAAATTCAGTATTTCAAAACCACAAAGCTGAAAACCCAATCACAACTCACAAACTCAAAAACACACAACCGCAAAATTCAAAATCCCGCAACTACGCTACACATACAGCACACACATAAACATACCCAAACCCCCCCCACAATCAAACAAACTCATCCAAACTACATATAAGCAGGGGAGCAAGCCCCCTTGCACCCCCCATGTGGGGGGCTGCGCCCCCACACACACCTCCCCTACTTATATATTCTAACTCCGAGATCGCACAAACAGAAACACAAACGGAACTCATACACACACATCTTACAGTCCCTCAAACACACACATAACAGCCATGACACAAACTTACACACACTAAACCCCTAACCAACATACTTACACACACAGACTTACCAAAATTAAACCCAAACATCCACACACCTTACCACCGGAAGCAGAAATTCAAAATATCCATGCTTTGGTATTTTTGAATTTCGCTCTTCTGCCGGTTTCAAAAATGTGAGTCTGCGGCCTTGTAAGTTTGAAATAGTGCAATTCCGGATTTCACTATTTCAGATTTATAAAGTGGATCCACACACACATATATATATATATATATATATATATATATATATATATATATATATATATATATATATATATATATATATACATACATATGTGTGTGCATGTGTAAATAAATATCATAGTATATTTGTGTATTCTATCTGGCCCAGGTATTTGCCCTATAATCACTTTCTTCAATATTTTATCTAATTCCTTTATAGAAAAGTACTTTCCTAATCACATTTTACATACTCAATATTTACGTTTTACTTTCTATTGTCTATCAGATTTTATTTAGTTCTTTCTTGTACAATTCTTTTACACACTTTTTTCCTTTTTGCATAATTTCATTATTTCTTCCTGCTCATCCGTCTATTCACATTTTTATTCTGCCAGCAAGTTATTCTTTCATATTTGACATATTTCAAAAGCGGTGTTAGTTTTTCATTCATTTCAAAAAGTATTTTTCCTAATGATCACCCTATTTATTTTCTGCTTATTTTACTTTTTTATTTTATTATTTTATTTGTCACTTTCATTCTCCCCCTTTCTATAATTTCTTCATACTCATGTATATTTAAGTATATTGTTTAGTTTTTTACATTCCTTTTTGCCATTCTCATATATGCTCTCCTATATTTTTATACATAGTCCATCGCTATGATCATATTTCCCTCACAAGACCTTTTTCAGACCATAATATTTGTTATTCCTTTCTCACTTTTTTAGTCTTACCGATGTCTCCTGTTAACTTTCTAAGTCATTTCCTTTCATTTTGCTCTTCCCTTATTATTGCCCATAGTGTCAAATGGTCGGTAAAATCTGCATTTTTTTTTTCTTTTCCCTTTTAACACATACAGACTACGAAATATTATTTTATATTGTGGCATATGACATATGAGTTGGCACTGGCAGTGTTTGAATCCTAGCACTACCAACCAGGTGTATCATGCCTAATATATGAGGAACATGGTCAGCAGTCTCTGAATCTAGTCCAGTGCCTCAAAAAGGGAGGTCTGTTAAGTTGTATGACTGGTGGTCAACAGGATATAGTGAAAAAAGGAAATACACACAATTCCAATTCATTAACCATTTTACCAAATGCAACCTGGTCTGAAGCGCTTCTACATAATTTACACTGCTACTATACAATTTATTACATTTTTTGATGCAGTATAACACCTGTATTTTAGAGGTTTCAACCTGGACCCCATATAATGCTGTATACCACTCCTGATAATTAATTTCCTTTATCTGCTGGACATGCATAGACTCCCCAAACATACCTCTGCTTCCCCAAAACTTAAAAGTATATCAAATACAGTTTTTTTCTTATGTAACAGCTGAATGTTTTTCACATTTTTGAGCTACTTTTTCCCCAGTATTCTTCACATTGCTTTTTTACTCCTTGCTTACTAAATGATATTTCTTCTGGCATGTAAGTATTACACCTCACTTATTTTCAGTACATGAGCTTGCAGCATTCAGACACAGACTACACACTGAGCACTTACAAAGTTGAGTCTTTGACCTAGTACACCAAACTCTTGCTCATTACTCACTTTGCGTCACAATGGGCAGGATTAACGAAGGCTTGCACGGAGTCTAAGAGTAGTGTAAGACTCCATGCAGCCTTCGCGATCCACAAACAGCCCAAAGTCCGTGTAAGAGACCAGCTAAAACATCTCTTACATGGAGTGGGTGTGGATAAGCTAATCACCTCACTTGTAGCCGAATAGCATGCAAATTAGGTAGATTAGCGATCCCGGAACTCCAAAGCAGCCCATGTAAGAGCCGTTTTAGCTGCAGAAATGTACTCAGTTGACAACTGAGTACATTTCTGCAAAAACCACAATGGAGCCATGTCAGCTCCAAATAAAGGGTGCATATGTGTCAGGCAGCATGCCAATGGCCAAATATGTGGCCATTGGCAATGTACCCCGATACAAGTAGGAGAAATAAATATTTAGTTTTTTCCGCGATCACCGGTGTTTAAACGCAGCGCAGCCCCGCACAAACGGGCTGCGCTATATAAAAATATAAACATGAAGGTTATAAACCCACAAATGTGGGTTCTATGCAGTACATGGATTTACAATGCAGGGACCAGCAGACCAAAAACAACATGGCCACCATGTAGTGGTTGCTAAGGGGGGAAGCTGAGTCTAAGACATGTAACTAAGCATTAGTAGGCAATCTGATGCAAATGAGTGTTAGGACACTGAATTCCACTGTCACATAGCAAACGAGCACATTCTGAGTAGTGTAAGAGTTACATAAGGGGGATGAACAGAGTAGGAGAAAGGTGACATCACAGGGGGGGAATGGCAGAAAGAAATGCAGTTCATTGGAGGTCAGAGTTACATGACAGATGTCAGACACATATCATGGAAAGAGGAGTGCCACAATATAAGCATGGGAAAGTCAAGAAATGGAAGGTGTACACTGTTGCCTACACCAAAGTTTCTTGCTGGGCGTGCATGCGCACGTGTGCGCGCCATGAAGCACGAGTAAGACAGTGTGTGCGCGTGTAAGACAGACTAAGCATGTGGGAGCGTGTTGGTAGATGTTTAACACTGTTTGCGCGGGTGTGCGCGCGTGTAGGGCAGACTTAGCATGTAGAAGCCTGTTGGCAGACCTGTAACACTGTTTGAGCTGGTGTGCACACGTTTTAACCCAAATAAGACGATTGTAAACCGTGTAAGCATGTGTGCGTGTGTGTAAGCCACTGTGAGCGTGTTTCTGCTGGTATGCACACTGCTCTCCCCTGAGGAAACAGAAAGGAAAAAGAAAGCAACAGAATTAGTAGGAGGCTAGCAGGGAATACTGCTGGAGCTAGCAGGTGAAAACAATTAGAAGCAGGCAATTAGACAGGCAGAATAGTAGCTCAGCCCAACACTTAAAACTCTGCAAACAGCAGTGCAAGATGTTTCTCTCAAGAGACACTGCAAGACAGGAGTAAGCTATTAGAAGTGGAAACTGAAAAAGCTGAACTCAGAGCAGAAATGTTAGGGGCTGCCATAGCTGTCATAATGAGACATAGGCAACTTGCTGACGGTGGTGACAATGCAGATGGTGCCAGACAACCCACAGTAAGGAGACGGAGAAGAGTGTACAGGCCCAGGGTCACCTACCACGGGTTACATGAGCTGGAGATAGTAGAGTGCTATAGAGTGGACAGAGAGCTCCTGCAGCAAATAGTTGAGCTGTGCAGGTCACGCCTCACACACAAAACTAACAGAGGGGGAACCCATCCAAGTGGAAACCAAGGTATGTGTTGGCCTAAGAATACTAGCAACAGGTACCTTCCAGAGACCAACTGGTGATATGATGGGGATATCACAGGCATCAGCCTCCAGGGTACTGCACCAGTTCCTGGATGCCATGTCAGCACATGTCGGTGATCATGTATATTTCCTCAATGCCCGTGAGGTATTGGCCAGCAATATGCGTCTCTTCCAGCAAATAGCGGAATACCCCAAGGTAGTGGGTGCAATAGACTGCACGCACATATGCATCAAAGCACCAGCCGGTGAGCAGGGTAGGGCCTACATTAACCGCAAGGGCTTCCCCTCCATCAACTGCCAGGTCGTGTGTGATGCCCAGGGCATAATAATGAATGTGTGTGCTGGCTGCCCTGGGAGCTACCATGATTCCCACATCTGGTATCTGACACAGCTGTACCAGACATTTGCCAATGGGGACATCCCACACGGACACCTAGTGGGGGATGCAGGTTATGCACTGGAGCCGTGGCTGATGACACCCATCAGAAACGCACACACACCTGAACAGGAACGCCATAATGAGGCACACGCACACACACGTAATGTAATAGAGCATGTCTTTGGGCTGCTCAAGTCACGGTTCCGGTGTCTGGACACATCTAGTGGAGCCTTGCAGTGCACACCAACTACATGTACCCAAATTGTCATGGTATGTGCTATGCTACATAATATGATCTTGTGAAAACAGCTGCAGCAGGACCAGCATAGGGCTGGGCCAAACAGCCCCCCACCATTGCCAAGGCCATCACAGGCAGAGCGTTACTCGGAGGAGGAACAACCTGAGCCTGCCCCAGTAGGCAGAAGGAGGCGTGCCCAGTATGCCCTGGCCTTGGCAAAGAGGCAACACATAGCACATACACTGGCTCAGTAGGAACCCTGGGAATGATACCCCCTCTGACTCACTCAAATAATAACAGGAATGCCTAAAATGACATGACCTTCTCACAAACATGTACAGGGAGTGTAATATGTGCATCCGACAGAGGCAGCCCTGCAGCACCACCTGAGGCATGAATGCCATGTGTTAAGTAATGTAACACCATGTACTATATGCACACCTAAGGACTGTGACTAACATCCTACCCTCACCAAGCATCATGCCACAATATAACAATGAGATGATCAAGTGCAATAATTGGCTGAAGTATTGCAGTTAGTCAAAGTGGATCCAATGTGTGCCAGCCTGGGATGGCATACTGAGCATGACATGATGCTCCACCTGCTAGAACTGGTGTGCACCTATCAGTGCAGGCCGTATGGATACTGGCAAAGGCTGTTGTTACCCACAGTGTGCCCTGAATAGGTAAGGCTCAAAACACAAACCTACCTCCATAGGTATCAGAAGGGATAAGAACCTAGATGTAATGCTACCCAATGCCAGAAGTCTAAACAACAAGATGCATGCAGTCTAAACTCACCCAGTATGGAGAATGTTGATATCTGTGCTGTAACAGAAAACTGGGTGAAGGCTCACAACAGCACCCTAACACTACCAGGTTACACCTCATACTGTGCTGTACAGCCTCAGAACATGGAACAAGCTACAAAAGGAGGGTGACTAGCAATAATTGTCAAGGATAACCACACCCCCATGTTGGTACCACAACAAGAAGCAGCATGGACTAGCCATGGTCAAGTAACAGTGGCTAAAACTGCCCCCCAGTTTATAGCCTGCTACAGACTGCCATCCCAACACCAGGAACTGCACCTGGCCTATGTTGGAATACATGAATATATCAAGTCCTCCAAACCACGTTATATTGGGTGACTGAAAATACCCAGACATAGACTGGGAGCATTATACTACCTCCAACACTGTAGGACAAAAGTTCATAGAATCCATAAACCAAAATTCCCAGGAACAATGTACCACTCCCACAAGAGGGGTAAGCATACTGGATGTGATAATCAGCAACATGGGTACTGGATGGCAAGATGAGAAGTGTATTGCTCACTGGTAAAACCAGACCATAGAGTAATCACACTGGATATAGAAATCCTGACCACAGTCCCTGGCCAGAAAACCACAGTGAAAAACATGTGTAAAGCAAAATTTGCACTCGTCCAAACTGATGTGGAATCCATTAAAGGCCCTGTGCAGGTGCAAAATATGGGCCACACCTCAGAACCTGTTATACAGGCATTCCATGAACACTGCCAGGAATGCTTGGATTATGCAATCCTAAATTAAAACAAGACACAATGCCATGCACACAGGCATCTGGCATGGTGGACACCAGCCATAACCAAACCATGCAAGAGAATGAGGAAGCTACTACATGATAGAGCAAACATAAAAAAAGAAGTGATCAGTAGTATGTCAATAAAATATGTCCACACATACAATCCACTAAGGCCAGCTACAACAGGTTGAATCTGTGAATCTTGAGGCAATGTTACACCTGCCCCAAGTACACAGACAACCCTCAACTCCCCCTAAGAAATAAAAATATATGTGAGAGATGCAACCATCTATCCAAACTGGAGGCTGAGCTCCCTCAACTCAGTACTCCCAAAACTAGTCAGGAGGAGAAGGTAACCACACACACCACAAACCCAGTCCCACATAGACCTATCACAACTGCAAACCAAAGACATAAACACAGAAATACATTCCCGGAGGCCCGAATTACAAACACACCACACCAACAGAGGCCTCCAAAGCAGACACCCAATCAAACAACCTCCAAACATAGCACATGCAACACATAGTACACAAAGCTGGTGTGCCAAACAGTCACAGGCCAGAAGGAGAAACAACATGCCTGATACAGTTGTAATAGGTGACTCCATTGTGAGACACGCTGCTGTCCCACACACCAGACTGAACAAGGGAAAGGGTACAGTAAGCTGCCTGTAGTCTGCTACAATATTCCACATAACACAAGTATGCAGGTCACCCCAAAGCAAGTAGAAATATGATGCCGTCATAGTCCATGCTGGTGTGAATGACCTGAGATGTACCTCCCCGGACTACATGAAAAGAGACATAGATAAGCTCTCCGATTATGTAGTCCAGGCCGGTATGACACTGACCATTTGCAGCATCCTACCCACACCAAGAATGATGCCACAGTACAAACATGGAATGATCAGTTATAACAAGTGGCACAATTACTGGTGTCATTCCAAGGGGATCCACTGTCTGTCTGCTTGGGATGTCATGCTTGACAAGCCACGCAGCTGTTCCAGGGATGGCTTGCACCTGTTACCCCTGGGCGTCTGGATATTGGATAAGGCTTTTGCCACCTCCATAGAGCCTTTCGTAGGCAAGGCTGAAAAGACTAACCCACCACCCTACAAAACATAAGTGGAAAGAAACATAAGGGTAATGCTGACCAATGCCAGATGTGTAAACCTCAATATGCATTCTCCCGAGGCCCTCCCCAGTATGGAGAACATTGAAGTCTGTGCAGTGACATAAACCTGCTGCAAGCCTCCTGACAGCACACCAGCACTACCAGGTTATACCACATATCATGCGTTATGCCCCCAAAACCTGGAACAAAACATAAAAGGAGGGTGAGTATCCATATTCAGCACAGACACCCATACGTCCAGGTAACTGACAATGCACAAGGCATTGGAGTCCACCCATGTGCAACTAACCATAGTCAAGACTGCTGTACAGTCTGTAGCATGCTACAGACCACACTCTCACACACCGGAACCCCACCCAGCCGTCCTGAAGACACTGGACAGTATGAATGTCCCACCAAATACCAAACAAGGTACTCACAAATTACCACATAGGTGGTAAACCATTATGTATGGAAGGAGTAATCAGGGACCTAGGTACACAAGTGGACAGTAACCTGTTATGTGACACTCACATTGCCAATGTGGCTAGGAAGACTGTCTATATTGGACACTGTATCATGAAAGGATTCACATCTACGTCAACAGATGTCATTGTGCCCCTATACTGTTCTCTTATCAGACCCATAATCTAGTACAATGCCTCATTTGGGATGTACCTTACCTGACACCTGCAGCAGTTAGAAAGACCTCAAAGGTACCTCACCAAGAGGATAAAGGGTCTCAAATATATGTCATATGCTGCCTGGCTGTAGACATCCCAGCTGAATGCAGTCACATACTGCCTACACAGAGGCATTGTATGTCTGTTGTACAAGGCCATGTCCAACACAGGAGTAATGGACATGCTCCACCCCAGAAAACTCAAAGCCATCGGAGCTGTGAGAGTGAGAGATGTCAAGCTCAACACATAATGAAATAGGATGTGCTGGAGAGACAGGTACATAACCCAGAGGCTCCCCACACCCTGGAACAGAATCGCACTCCATGTTAGGCAGAGCCCCTCACTGACACTCTTCAACAGGAGTCTTGCCAAGTGGATGGATGATCGTAGATTTGCACTGCGGGTCTTCACTGTGTCACGTCCGGACAGAGGCACAGCAAAGCAAATCATAAATGGCCATAATATTCACATAGCAAGGGGTGGCAAAAGCCACACACACTCTGGCTAGGCTTACAAATGCCCTAGGGTGGATAGCCTGGTATGAACCTATGAACCTATGAAGATACAAATTGTACAGGACACTAAGGATAATCCCAAGGCTTCCACAACTGATGGTAGGAACCATGTTGTGAATTCACAGATATGCTCTGAATCACATAAATATTACAAACAACATACCAAACACACATACACATTGCCAACATACATCCTGACAGGTGCAGTGCAACCCCCCCCCCCCAGAATGCAAAATATCTATCCCAGCAGACTGCTGGCCCCCTGACATTGCAGATGCTGAGGTAACAGCAAGCATCTACAAAGAAAAACACATAGCAGCAATGGTATGAGATGGTGTCCTGGGCTGAGTCCAACATGGACTCCAAGAAGAATGGAATGCCAAATCACACTACTGCTCAATGTCAGCCTTACCACAGGATATGTACCCAAAGAGCAGTGTACAACAACAGTGGTCGTTCTCAACAAAGGTGTTGCCTGAATGGATACTGAAAACTACCACCCCAGAATCCTGAGAAGCTCGGTCTGCACAGCTATGGAAAGGATCAGCATGTACCGCAGACATAAAGATATTGGGGACCTACTAACACCAGACCCTACCCAGTGTGGCTTTCTTAAGTGCAGATCCTGCCCCTAAACAGGTTTGACTCATTTGAAACAGTCATTAAGGTCATTGATGAGGGCAATGTGGTCCACACAGCGTAGTTGGACCTTGCAAAGGCTTATATACAATACCCTACATGTTCATTATAGATATGCTCACCAGCTTAAATATAAACCCCTATGTCAGTAGAGAGGTTGCAAACCAGACCAAGGACAGAACTGACATGGTCAGACATGCTGCAGCCATGTCAGACTACAAACCAGATATAACTGGCATCCCACACGGCTTGGTCCTGGGACCTCCCTCGTTTGGTATATATGTCCCATAGGTACAGGCCAACATGGAAGGACTGTGTCCGAACATGTTTGCAGAGGACTACAAACTGCCCACCATATCTGACCCTCCAGCTGACACAAGCATCCCACAAAAGGGCCACATAGAAACAGACAACTGGTGCCATAGCCATGTCAGCAAGCTAATTGCAGAAAAGTGTATAGTCAACCCCCGTGGATATACAGTAAGTGCCCACCAATTACCACATAGGTGTCAACCCATTACGTACTTAACATGTAATGAGAGACCTGGGGACACAAGGTGATGGATATCCTGCATTGGACAAACATGTGGCTGTAGTGTTTGCAGAAACATACCATATACCCACCTAATCATGAAGGTTGTCAGATTAGATAAAGGGGCTCTGCAGTCATCCTTCATCAGCGTTACATTTGACTACAATAGCCCCTGTGGGATGTACCTCAGCAGACACCTCCATCAACTGTAAAGTCCCCAACAGTACCTCACCAGGAGTATCAAAGAGCTTGCACAGATGCCATGTGTTGCCTGATTAAACAAACTGCAGCTACACACACTGCCATACTGCCCATCCAAAGGCAAGCTGTGCCTGATGTATAAAGCCATGTCCAAGCTGGAATCAATATACATGCTGCACCTTGTACAATCTGAATGACAGTGAGCTATGCACATGAGAGACCTGAACCCCAGCACTGACATACATAGGACAAGCTGTACTGCATGATCCATAACACAGAAGCCACCCCCAGTCATGAGTAAACTCCCAGTACAGGCTATCTATAGAGTCACTCATCGATTCTCCCCAAGAGGAATCTTGATGAGTGGATGGGAGATGGTAGGTTTACCCTGGGTATCACTGTTATGTCACAGGTAGACAGAGGCACAGTATACTAACCATGACATATGTCATGGCAAACTCCACTTACAATGTGTGTCGAAGGACAAACACACTCTCTGACTAGCATTAGAAATGGCCTAGGGCACATCGCTAGTGTTTGCAAATGTACACCTATGCTGTGGAATACACTACCAATGTTGGACAAGCCTGGTTTAAGTAGTTCATATCTGAACATAATGCAACATGGTCAGATGTGCACAACTGGCCACTAACCAGGCTGTTGTGCTCACTATGGAAATGTAAAGCAGTGATAGGACTAAAGCCCAAGATACTGTCCACCACAGTCAAAGTACTGAACCAGTACACTATACGGTACTACAGTGTTAGGTCAGTATGAAAGGATGTTGACAACTGTATGCAAAGTATCCCATGCAAACCCTGCAGGCACAGTATAATCCCTGTTGTGTTCACACAGAAAGCAGTCGGACAGTAACTACACAACATGACACACAACACACAACCATAAACGGGAGATATTTGCTGAAGTACACACTCATCCACAAATGTGGTGGGCTGCAGAGTTCAACATATGGAAAACTCACACTGGGCATGCTCACACACTTTGATAAATGAGACATATGTCAGACAACATGTCATGGGAAGGCTGAACTGGGCATGCTCACACAGTTAGGCCAAATCTCAGTTTAGCTGTTGGCCACACATATCTGGTATTTGTAAGTGTTATTCCAGGAACCAACCACATTACAGCAATCTGCCCAGTGCACACAGTTAAATGCTCAGTGTGTGTGTGGGTGTGTGTGGGGTTGGTGTGTGTGCAAGTCTGTGAGAGGGATATATCCCTTTTGGCAACTGGGAAAACACACTACAGGATGCACATTCCCCTTTCTAAACACTGATGATGACAGCACCCTATAAGTACAGCAGGAGAAGAGAAACCTCCCACTAATGCGAATAGTGTACTCTGCTAATGCGTTTGTCTCATGTGTCATTACATAGTTAGGCAGGGGTTTGAATCCTGCAAATGCTTAGTCGGTGTGTGTGAGTGGGGTTGGTGTGGGTGCAAGTCTGTGTGAGGGAAATGTCCCTTTAGGCAACTGGGAAAACCCACTACAGGATGCACATTCCCCTTTCTAAACACTGATGATGTCAGCACCCTATAAGTACAGCAGGAGAAGGGAAACCTCCCAGTAATGCGAATAGCACGCTCAGCTAATGCATCTGTCTCAAGTGTCATAACATAGTTAAGTAGGGGTTTGAATCCTGCAAATGCTCATTGTGTGTGTGCGTGCGTGGGGTTGTAGTGTGTGCAAGTCTGTGTGAGAGAAATGTCCCTTTTGGCAACTGGGAAAACACACTACAGGATGCACATTCCCCTTTCTAAATACTGATGATGTCAGCACCCTATAAGTATAGCAGGAGAAAAGAAACCTCCTAGTAATGTGAATAGTGCGGTCTGCTAATGCGGCCGTCTTGAGTGTCATAACATAGTTAGGTAAGGGTTTGAATTCTGCATCTGCTCAGTGTGTGTGAGTGGGGTTGGTGTGTGTGCAAGTCTGTGTGAGAGCAATGTCCCTTTTGGCAACTGGGAAAACACACTACAGGATGCACATTCCCCTTTCTAAACACTGATGATGTCAGCACCCTATAAGTACAGCAGGAGAAGGTATGTGGCATGGACAATGACTGAGTCATATGTGTCCATGCCTCTGACTGACCTGTATGCTTGTGTTATGTGGTGGACCAAAGTGCCCCATGGGCATATCACTGTGACCTTCACCTTGTCCAGCCTGGTGAGCGTGACCTCACTGTACCGGACAATAAAGGTACCTAACACAACTGTGGCAGGTGTGTTGTCTAGCTGTACAGGTTGTGACTGTTTGGCACACAGGATTTCTGTGCTATGTGTTATGTGTGATGTGTTCTGGCATAACATATACCTGTGTACCAGCTGCAGAGGTGTCTGCTGCTCAGGCAGGATGCTATTCTTAGGCTCCACGAATGGCCCAGTGTGTTCACGTGCTTGTATTGCTGTCAGTGTAGGTCTACATCAGACTGGTATTGTACTCACTGTAGTATTTCATGCCACCTGACAGGTTATGCCAGTACTGGGTTCAGAGTGCTTAGTCCCCAGTTTGGCTATGTGGTTCCATCTCATACATGTGTTGTACGTCCATGTGTAGGGTAGAGGGTTGACTGTGTACATGTGGCAGCTGTGACATTGCCACATGACCCACATATTCCACAACTGTACCATAGAGGTGACTGACAACTGACCTTTGCACATGCTACCATAGTATTGTGATTGCCATGGTGATTAACAGCACATAGGGCCAATAGTGATCAAGGTACATAGGTTCATAGGTTCATACTAGGCTATCTGCCCTAGGGCATTTATAAACCTAGCCAGAATGTGTTTGGCTGTCGCCATCCATTGTAAATATATCTTGCTATGCCCTTTTTTGAGGTTAGTATACTGTGCCTCTGTCTAACAGTGACACAGAAGTGATACCCGGGGTAAACCTACAATGTCCCATCCACTCATCAAGATTCCTCTTGAAGAGAGTCAATGAGGGACTCTGCCTAACCTGGACTGGGATTTTATTCCAGAGTGAAGTGAGCCTCTGGGTTATGAATCTGTCCCTCCAGCATGTCCTATTTATTTCAGTGCTGAGGTTCAAGTCTCTCAAGCATGTAGCTCAATGGGATTTGGATATTCTCAGGTGCAGCATGCCCATTAAGTCCGGGTTTGACATGGCTTTATACATCAGGCACAGATCGCCTCTGAACAGGCGGTATGCCACTGAGTAGAGCTGGGGTTTCTTTAACCGGTCAGCATATGGCATCTGTTTGAGCCCTTTGATCCTCTTGGTGAGGTACTTTTGGGGTCTTTCCAGTTGCTGCAGGTGTCTGGTAAGGTACATCCCAACAGGGGAATTGTACTGAATTATTATTGATTATTATTATTATAATTATAATAATTATATTATTATTGATGCAGTGTTTATTGCTTTGGAGAGGGCGGCTCTTACCTGAGCATCTGAGATGTCAGGGGGGCAGCACTCTGCTGGGATACATATTTGCCCTTTCGGTGTGGGGGGGGGAGAAGTTTGCGCTGAACCTGTCAGCTAGAATGTTGGCAATGTCTGTGGGTTTGGTGTTTCTATTGACATTTTGGACTACCTCTGAGCATATCTGGGGATTACCACCCAGGGTCCTAACATAACTAAGAAAGCCTTGTGATTGTCCTTAGTGTCCTGTGCAACTTCTCTCGAAGCTGGCCTTAGACAATCTTATGAGTGCCTGTAGTTATTTGCTAATACTGATCAGTGATTCCTTCCCTTTTTGGGATTTTGCTGTATCATTTAGTAGCTTCCTCCTTCTATTGTGTAGTTTGTTTATGGCTGGGGTCCACCAGACAGGACGTCTGCCTTTGGAGGATTGGGTCTTGGTTTTATTCGGGATCACCTGATCCATGCATTCCTGAAGGTGTCCATAGAATGCGTTTATAGAGGAATCTGCGGTCTGGTCTGTAGTTTCCACAGGCCCGGGGGCTTTGAAGGTTTCCACCTCAGTTTTGAGGAGTGTGAATTTGCTTTAGAGAAGTTGTTCACTGTGGTGTTCTGGGCAGGGGGTGGGGTCGGGATGTGAATATCCAGTGAGATTAGTTTATGGTTTGATCTTACCAGTGAGGGATACACTTCTGGTCTGGAGCATAGAGTCCCCATGTTGGTGATGATCAGGTCCAGTATGTTTCCCCTTTTTGTGGGAGTGGTAACAAGTTGTTCCATAGCATTTGAGCTCATATATTCTAAGAATCTTTGGCCTATGGTGTTGGAGCTAAAGTCATGCTCCCAGTCTATGTTTGGGTAGTTGACGTCGCCCAATATAATGGTGTTTGGAGAGACCTTCACATTTTCCACTGTTCTCGGGAAGGCCGAGTGCAGTTCTTGGGTTTGGGAGGGTGGTCTGTAGCAGGCTATAACCTGGAAGGCAGTTTCACCCATTGTTAGTTGCACATGGATAGTCTCTGATGCTTGGTGCTTTGCCACCAACCTGGAGGTGTGGGTATCTTTGATGAATATCAATACTCCCCCTCCTTTTGTGGTTCGTTCCAAGTTTTGGGGCTGAAAAGCATGGTATGAGGTATAACCAGGTAGTGCTGGGGTGCTCTCAGTAGCCCTGAACCAGGCATCTGTTACTGCGCAGATATCGATGTTCTCCATGCTAAGGAGAGTTTTGAGTGCATGCATCTTGAGGTTTAGACTTCTGGCGTTGGGTAGCATTACTCTTAGTTTCTTATCCCTTGTGATACCTATGAAGGTGGGTTTGTCATTTGAGCCTTGCCTAACAAAGGCACTATGGGGGTAGCAAAAGCCTTTGCCAATATCCGAAAGCCCAGGGGTGACAGGTGCAAGCCGTGTCTAGCGAAGCAGGTGGTTCAACAGAAGATGAATATGTGAGGGTGTAGTGCCTGTGATTAGTTATCAGTAGCATATATGACTGCTCACGTGGACAAATGCCAGGTAAGTCATATGCAATGTGTCACAGGCAACGTACATGTGAACAGGACAAACAGTGATATTCTGTCAAGTGAGACATGGACATACATATAGTAAGCTATGCAGATGTCACTAGGAGTCCAAAGAAGCTCTGTAACTATGCATTGCAGGTGGGTTCAGTATTCCAGGGTAATTGCAAGCAAACATGCATGCAAACAAAGCTACAGTAAGCAGGGCTGCATGTAGTCCATTGTACAACAAACAAACTGTACCACTTCCAGTAGGTAATACTGCAAATATGCAGGCACTATGCACATGTACATGGAAATACACAGGTCAGATGGCTAGGGTCCAGTCTCAGCGCATACAAGTGTACAGACCATGTACTGTCAGGATGTACAATAACTGGATGGAAACCCATGTGCTCATACCTGCAATAATACACATGTCAAATAACAGACACTGAGCCTTCACTCAGTGGTTCCATACTTAGTAGGATGTATGCTACCTGGCCTGCCACCACAGTATCCCTGACATGTATGGGGACTCTCCCTCCTGTGACAGTTAGTTTTGTGTGTTGGGGCTGTCTAGCATGGTATGAGATGTGAGCTTGCAGTGCTAGGGTGCTCCTGTGTGTCCTGTACCAGTCGTGTAGTACTGCACACATATCAACATCCTCAAACATCCACATTGCAGAGTCCAGCGTGGGCAACATGCCACTTGCAGTTTACATGTCCATCATTAGCATTAATACTTTCATTACTTTATCCCCTGTGCTACCTATGTATGTAGCCTTCTGTTGGCATCCTTACCACCAGTATGCCAACATGTGCAGATGATACACTATGGTACTTACCATGGGTGTAGACAACAGTACATGACAATCATACCCTTACTGCATCAGGCATGCTGTGATATACCCACAATTATTTCAGCACACAGTACTGTTAACAACATGATACTATTACTACACGTCTATGTAGTCACCCTGTGCATCAGCAACATGTTAACCTGTACCTGCACTGATGTTACAGATTGCAGGAGGTGGCACAGTTTCATCATGTGCACAGGGTGTGCACTTGGTATGCCTGAGTCAGCCACCGATACCACCGATTGACATGTATGTGTATTTTTGTTGGTGAGGGACAGCAGTACAAGGTGGGGCAATGTTGATGCAGTGTGTGCATGTATGCGGTAGCCCTAGGTGTTGTCAATTCGCATGTGTGTATGGATGCACACAGTTCCACCTCATGGCTGCCATATACTGGTGTTTGTGGACAGCCACAGACTGTACCTGCCAGGTCATACAGATCAGTGTCTCTGGCCATGGACACGGTACCTGTGCCTTTCAGGGGTGCTACGGACCGTAACCGGTACCAACCCAGACTGGGTACTTTCATCAGAAGCAGGTGTTCGTTGACTGGACACAGATCCCTGTTGGGCCTGGCCAGAGCCACGTGCACGTGGTCTCCTGGGGCGGTCTGATGACAGCACAGATCCAGCATTGCTGGGGCTGCTGCTGGCACTATGGGGGTGGCCGTGGCCCTGTTGTCATCCGCGATGACTGCCAGCTGCTGCTGTTGCTGGCATACACCCACGTCAATGCCTCAACTGTCCACCATCGCCCTGGCTCATGGACATGTAGTTGTGGAACCGGTCTAATATGTCCCCACAACGTCTGTCTATGACATCGGTGAAATTACGGATGGCAGCCACAATGTCACGCATACTGTCAGCCATGGCTGTGCGACATGCTGTCAGCTCCCTCAGACCCTGTCTGGTGTACCGTTCCATACGTGACTGTGCCTGCATGACAGCCCGAAACATAGCTGAGGTTGTAAGACCTCTGTGGGCATGTCTGCCAGGGGCAGTACACCCACAGATGCTCCCACGAGAA
Organism: Protopterus annectens; assembly: GCF_019279795.1. Lineage (NCBI taxonomy): Eukaryota > Metazoa > Chordata > Ceratodontiformes > Protopteridae > Protopterus > Protopterus annectens. The sequence continues at coordinate 178,461,849 of NC_056729.1, read as the reverse complement.
CCCCTGGACATCTGTCTGTGTGGCACCATCGCAGGGCCATGCCCATGGCTGCTGTGTGGGGAGGCATGTGCCACAGATACCACATTACCCTGGTCAATGCCCATTGTATGCTGTCCATCACCTAGGGACATTGGTGACAAAGGGTGTATTGGCAGGATAACTGTGTGCATTGATGGGGTTGACAGCTGTGTACTGTCAATCGGCTGACCAATGATGGACCCTGGCATACCTTCCTGTGCCATTACACAGATGACATTGTCAGTACCCATGGCACCTGATTCAGGTTCCCTGCTGCATGACACCAGAGCAGCACCAGAACCTGTGGGAGGGAAACAGGAAACACAGTTTACAATGTCTGCACAATATTACCAGTGATGCACACATCCACACATGCACAGGTCCAGACATGCACACATGCACAGGTGCACACATGCACACATGCACATGTGCACACATGCACACGTGCACACATGCACACATGCACATGCACATGCATGCACATGCACACATGCACATGCACACATGCACACATGCACACATGCACACATGCACAGGTGCACACATGCACACGTGCACAGGTGCACACATGCACACGTGCACACATGCACACATGCACAGGTGCACACAAGCACACATGCACACTTGCACAGGTGCACACATCCACACATGTGCACGTGCACACATGCACACATGCACAGGTGCACACATGCACAGGTGCACACATGCACACATGCACACATGCACACAGTTGCACACAATTGTACACTACTCAGTATGAGTGATATCAACACACAGACACAGACACACCTGCATGCATACACAGAGCACTACTAAGTGAGCCTAATATTACTATTACTATCAAGACTATTACAGGTATTGTTAATACACACTCACCAGCATGGATAGGCTGCATTGCTGTTACACCGGAGGGACCTGCAGAAGTGAGGAAACTAATGTCAGTGGGCACAACTGTGCCATTGTTACTGAGTATGATACAGGTCAGTAGTACAACAGTCGCCTTTCACAGGTCAGCTGCTGATATTGAGGATATCACACTGGCACATTAAATACTATGATGACAGCTACAAACCAAGGATGCACCTCACACATGCATTAACTACCAGTGTACACAACAGTCAACTATACATATGGCATATTACCTGCATGCTCATAGTCTTGCTGCTGCGTTGCTCCAGCCTCCATCATAATGCATGTCTGCTGCTGTTGTTGTTGCTGGCGGACTGGAGCCACTACACTCATGAGTAGTCCCTCCAGTCTGGTGAGTGGGGGATGTGCAGCCACCCCACCACCCATGGCGACCTGTTACCTGTGGATATCCAACGCACGCTGATGGACATTTCTGATTAAATCATGGCAGTGATGTCATCCCTGCTCATATGTCCTATTATGCGTGCCTATGTCATTTACCCGACGGACCAGGTCTTGCCACAGTGCAGCCCTCTCCTGCTGATTCTGGCTGGTGCAGGAAAAGAGTATTGCATAATCCCGCACCAGGCTCTGGTGTATCTCCTCATCCTCAGCTGCGGAGTAAGCTGGATTTCGCTGGTGAGCCACGTACCTGAAAAAGAAAATAACCTGATATCAGCAATATATGTCAGCAGAATTTGGCACACATGCTACTCGACTGTTATGATACAACATATCTCACATATATAGCATCTGTCTGTCTATTGGTGGATACATATGTAAATGGCCAGGTATCAGTGCTCAGCCAGCAACTGTGCAACAGTACCTGGCACACTCCATACGACATACTACCAAACCCCAGCAGTCAGAACACTGATTCAG
>NC_056729.1:178392540-178455040 GCF_019279795.1 Protopterus annectens | reverse complement strand
CGGGGACGGAGGTTTGGATATCCAGAGCCCATGAGCCCACAGATGGCAACAGTGGAACTGATATCCCCACCCATGGGCAGTTGCCACTGTTCCTTCACTGCCCAGGACGGGGCTGTGCTGGGGGCTGTGTAGGCCGGGCAACAGGCATGCCTGTAAGTTGTGCCACCTGTGCCTCAAGCTGGCGTAGGGGCCCAAGGACAGAGTCCTGGATCTCCCTACGCACCACAGTCTGGACGCTACGGAGGGTGAGTGGTGGTTCTCCTCTGGCCACGCTTGCAGAGGGGGGATGGGCCCCATCTCCTGCAGTGCTTCCATCCGCAGGTGGCACAGGGCCACCGGAGGAGGGTCCAGACTGGGCACTAGTGCCAGGTTCACTCGCCAACTGAGGTGGGAAAGGTGGGTCCGCTGGAACCCGCCTTCCCTGTCATCCTATTTTATGCATTATGTCATGACAGTTTGGGTTAGTAACATACAATACCATTCGCAATTAGTTTTAACAGCATGCATTAGTATTCCCATTAACCAAACACCCAGATAGACACACCATTGAACAGCGAGCATAACACATGCATAATTTGAACAGCAATACACAGTCCAACAACATGCAGGGTTGATTGATGGCAACAGGCCATCAGGTTTGGATGTATGAACAGGGCAGATGCATCAACGGACATGCAAATATTTATGACCCAACAGGACAAATGTCCAGGGGTGTTAATTGTGATTGCACATACCAATTTCACGTGGAATGGATTATATGGGGTGAAGAAAATATTATTAACACCTTTGAATACCAATACATATGCTGTACATTTCTAATAGCTACAGATATATACACACTACTGTTCTAACTACAGTTTCCTATATGATAACTACTTCAATTTGGTGATAGGACTGTTACTGCTACATCAATATACATTTTATTGTTATTCATACACGTTCATATCTGGCTTTGTTCAGCTACATCATCCTGCTACATTTGCTTTATATAGCTATAGACAACTGTGGATGTTTGATATTTCAGACAATCATACTATCTGCATATTTCAGACTGAGAGCAACATATCCAGATTTTGGGATACACATTCCCGCTGCAGCAACACTTTGGACACATTTGGCAGTTTGGTTCTACTTGTCACATTCATTTCATTCTGTACTGACTGCAGGGGTTATTACTACTTTATTGGTGGATTCATAACTCTTTCTCACACTCTCTCACTTGTTTTCATTTTACTATTCAGGATGGTACTTACTTCTAGGCTTTATTGACATGTTTTACCTGTAGTTATTACAATCCTTTCCAGCAGTCTCACTTCTGTCATGTTTCAGTATTTCAACAGGGATATATTTCACACATGTGATTTGCTCATCTTCTGCAGCTGTACTTTTCAGCCTGCTGCAGGTTTTGTACTATTATATTACAGGTGGGGCATCTTTATTTCAGACTTTATTTCAGACATTTTCATTTTTCTGTTTGGATTACAGACTGCAACACACTTTTGTAATCAAGCAATACTTGCAAACACTTTTACACTGTTACTTTCACATTTTATTACTTAGTGACTATACTGCACTCTTTTGCTAACTGTCATACTTTGATATTTCTTTACAGTTACTGGGAGTGGATTACTGACCTGCCTGGTGGCGCAACCGCACCAGCCTATCACCATAGGCTCTGCGGTTCGCAGAACAGACACCTGAAGCTGTAATATAAATGAAGTAATATTGGAATACACATCTCAATAATATCAGCTAATTTAATTTCGTACATACATAATTAAATGTAACTTACTCAGTAGTGGGGCGTTGGGCATTTGCCAGGCCTCCTGTATCCAAAGGTTCAATTGGTCCTGCTTGCATCTCTTCAGGTCCGCATGGTGGTGACGGACCTGCTCACCAGTCCTTGGAATCCCTGTGGCACTGGTGAGATCATGAGCCAACCGGTCTCAAGCCTCAGCCCTATATGCTCCCCACAGGACCTGGCCCTGCATGAGTTGGACCTCATGATTGTGGACTAGGAGCCAGACCATGTATCTGGACTCCTCAATGCCCTACCTCTGTGCTTGAAAGCAACTACCCTCACCTTCACCTGACATTCTGGCTGCAAGTCAGTTCTACAATCGTTTATGCTGTGTATTCCTGCCTATGGGGCTTATATATGCCGTTTTTCCCGCACTTATCTGTGATTGGCAATTTTGGAATTGTATCCACTTCACAAAACCTGCTTTGTCATGCTCTACTTTCTAGTCATTCCTATATATTTGCTATTACTGCATTTCTGAGTACAGCTGTTGTGGTTTAGTGGTTCAGTACCTTGACTATGGTGCATGGTATCCTAGGTTTGAACCAGGCCACTGCTTTTTATATTTTATGACTGTCTAGACAGGCTAGGGGGTGAGTCTGTGTAAAGGCAGTTTTGTTACAGCTTGCTCAACGTTGCCTGTCGGTTAGCTTGTTGGCGCGATGTATAGCTCCGAGCAAACGGGGTGCGCTGGTTTACGCCTCATTTGGCTATCAGCATGCATATTACGCTCAGCTCAGCTAGGGTCACACCGTTTCAGCATGTTAAACCACTGCTCAGCTACGGGCACTCATTTTGCACCTGTTAAACCACTGCTCACCTATGGGCACTCATTTTGCACCTGTTAAACCACTGCTCATCTACGGGCACTCATTTTGCACCTGTTAAACCACTGCTCACCTACGGGCAGATGCACTCACCTTGTTAAACTGTAGCTCAGCTATAGGCACATCTGGCATTTTTTATTGTTTTGTTACCTCACATTTCTTCAAAATAAATGGACTATTTCATTACATTTTACATAAAATGTGATTTTATATGTGTACATATTTGTCAGGGACTTGTTTCGTGCTTATTTTACTAAAAATAAAATTGATTTTGTGGGGACTCGGACCATGGATGCCTGCTCTTAAGCCAACATCTCTACCGCTACGCTATTGCTTTTTGGCTTACTTTGCATATTTAGTTCTTATATGCTTTCCTACTGACTGCTAACTGTAGCTGCGCTACGGGCATGCCTGCGCAAACGAGCGCACTCATGGGCAAACATCTTTACGATTTAAAAAAAATATATAACATGTTCATTTATATATTTTCTGTTCATAGTCTGTGGGGGCATGTGTTGTGTTGTGTTTATTCACGTTTCCATGGACTCTGTTATGGGTGTTTACTTTGGGCACTTTTACTCTTCTGGGGGCGTGTCTGCTTGCAGGGCTCGGCCTATGGACATGCCCCCTACTATCTTACATGGACCGTGTTAGCATTAGGTGTGATTCAGCATGCTCTCATGAATATGCAGAGCATGCTGACATCACTCCGTTTAACTGCAGCCTCCATGTAAGAGTTATAACTCTTACACAGAGGCTTCGTGAATCCTGCCCAATGTCTTTCAGTGCCCCAGACACATACTATTTAATTTTCAAACAAATTATTTATACATACAAAAACACACACGTGCACACATACACATAAAGATAAGGATTGCAGAATACAAATTCACCATGGCACTGCCACCATTATTATCTAGAGACCCACTAGCAACCATGTAACTCTTCACTGATAACCAAATAATATAATGTCAATGCCCACAAATTTGTAATGTGTTACCTAATCTGGCCGTTTAGACATAGCTATATGCAGCTTGGCAGCCTACAGTGATAAAATGTACCTCCTCCTCTAATAATGAACAATGCACAAATAAATGCCAGCCACAAGATCTAAAAAGTAAATGAATACAACATTTTCTTAGACTATAAAGTAGCTTAAAGACAATGTAAATGTGCAGAGGTAAAGATAGTTGCAGAATGACACGAAAACAATAATCTTATACACTGACAGAGTATTGAAAGAAACACTTCTAAGTTAGATGAACACCATCTCTATCTGTTAATGAAACAAAAACGAACTCTTAGCTAGGCTGAGTTCTAAAGATATCTACCTAGGCGGATATCTAAAGAGCAAACTCTGATGTGGCCACCTTAGTTTCTCAAGCAAGATTAACAAAGTGAAAAGTTACACTGATTTTGACTCATACTGTAAATTCTAGCTTATTGTTTTTCCTATAGAAACTAGAGTTGTAACCAAACAGGTTTATCCACATTCAGACCTCTACTGATTTTTCAGGTCTGATAAGCTGTCTCATGGAAATTTTTCTTATTGCCTAAGCTTCATAATTCAGTTTTGTGATCTTACTGCAATTTCAACAAAGTAATTAATCCTTTCCTGGGAAACTGCATTTTTTTTACACAAATATTGTGGAATAAGGTTACTTCTTCCCACATACTTCTCTTAACATATTACATGACAGAACAAAGTCAAATATAAATACAATCTTTCTGAAACTGCTAGCAAATTGTACAAATGCAATTTCACAGTGCAGTTTTCTATTACATATTTTACAAAGCTCAAACATAACTCAGAATGTGTTAATGTCTGAATTAAAAAGAAAACAAAATGTACAAGCATATCACCTTTAACGTTTGTGTTCTCTATTCTAACATCACAGTATAATTAACTTCTCTTTCACATTATTTCCTCTGACATATGTATACCCATTCTATTCCAGAATGAAATCTTCAGTACTTCATCAGTTTGTTATATACTCTTATGTGTTTTGCTATTTTCCCTGTCATTTTTTGTAATGTGGTATTAAATCCACTGACAACTGCAATATCAATGTTAAGCAATATAAACTGTTTAATTTTGTCATGTATTCTCACTCTATCTGCCACAGATATGTATGGATATATCACTTTTCCCTGTATTGGTTTCTCACATAAACCCAAATCATAATTATCATCCTTCCTGGAATTCCAGGCATAACATTCATCACCTTAATGCTGTCTTTTTAAATATTGCTATTTCCAAATATGTGTAAGCCAAAATTGCATATAATATTATCCCCATAGCCTGGTGTTCTTTTTTGTTCTATGTTGAAGAGCAATAATTGTTGTAATCAAACTAATATTTACATCTACATATACACTAGAAGATGATTCATATACTAATTGCATTCTTATCTAAATTTTATACTATCCACACTCACAGTCATTACATTTACATTACCCTTTTGTGTTTTTTGCATCTCTCACTATGCTTTTTTGCAATTTCCTTTTTCTTATCATATTTCCATCTAGGGAAATGAATATGGAGGGAATAGAATAAAGCCTTCTTCTTCTTTTGGCTTTTCCATGGTTTTATGTAACATGTAGGCATCATGCCACACTGCTTAAATGAAAGTAAGCAGGTTTGTGATCCAGTAAGCACGATGCACATGAGCGCGCTAACACAGGAAGTTCCATGGCATGCAGATCACCTCATAAAGAGGTAAATCTCATGCAAATGAGGCAAGTAGAGTGATCCACTAAGTAAATAGGCAGCACTGCAGAGCCCTTGTCAGTGTCCATAGTGTATATGGAAAACTTCCATGTACAGGAATGTAGACAGCCAAAAGGAGCTGTACAAATGTAGATAGATGTACAGAAATTGCATAGTTCAGTCAGAAATCAGTGAAACTATCCTCCGTGTGTCTGAAAAATTAAAGGAAATAAGTCAAATTACATTTATTTTTTTTAATAATCTGGGCATGTTTGTACAGTGCGCTGCAGTACACAGACATGCCTTATGTATAAAAAAAGGGGGGATAAAACAAATCAATATTATGATACAGAAATGGATTACTGGCTCCTGCATGGAGCATCTACAATGGTGCATTGTGCTGTTCCTAACATGGTAGGACTTGGAAGTGTGTAGCTTCCAGGTTGTCAGCATGGATCCCTATGCAAATGAGGTGGAGATATTGAATAACAAAATGGGGTACTCGTGTCCGCATATCCCCTCCATGTAGGTAGAGAACCATGTTCATGTCCAGAGAGGAGGTAGCTGACATCAGGAGAGGGTGTGTCAAAGACCTGCTAAGCTGATGGAGCTTAGCTCTGCCTATTTGTGTGGCACACCACTGTACTGAGCATGGAAAGTTTGGGAGGTGTTTCCACTGACTTCTAAGCTATGTTTACCTATGGAGTGCACCTTTCCGTGTGTTTGAGTGTCATGCCACTGTGCTGAGCCTTTAAGATTTGGGGGTGGGTGTCCAGTGATTACTAAGCTTTGTTTACCTACATGCTGCTCATTTGCGAGGTGTGCCGCATTACTGACAGTATCTAAAAAACAATGATGTATTAATTAGTTGTGACCCTTGTTTAACTTAAACTAGAGCCAGTAAAGTATGTTAATGATATACTAGGCAGGTGCAATGCATCATAGGTAGCCAATCACACTGTCAGCACCTACAGTAGAGCACAATGATGTATGCATACACCATACATTCTGATTTTCCACCCATACTCTACACCATTTAGAGTACAGACGTGGCAAATTTAAGTGAACGAATGCTAGGGCCTGCTGCACGTCTGCTACATCTGTGTGTGCTAGATGCCAAAGTCAATGCTGCTGCTGGTGCTGCTGACAAGAGGCCTAGGCAGAGACTGACAAGAGTGTTCAGGCCCAGGATAACCTTCCAGGATCTACAAGAGCTGGAGTTTGTAGAGCGCTACAGGGTGGACAGGGTCAAACTACAAGAATTCACTGAGCTTGGCCGCCCTCAACTAAGACCCAGAGCCAACAGAGGGGACCCATCCCAGTGGAGAAAAAGGTATGTGTAGCCCTTAAGATAATAGCCAAAGGTACATTCCAAAGACCAAATGGGACATGATGGGGGTCTCACAGTCATCAGCATCCAGGGTACTCCACCAGTTCTTGGAGGGCATGCTACCATATGCCAGTGAGCACATTTATTTTTCCCTCATCCCTGAGGTGAGGGCCAGCAATATGCAACACTTCTACTATGTAGCACACTACCCTGAGATTCTGGGTGCCATAGATTGAACTCATTTACACATCAAGGCACCACACAATGAGCAGGGTAGAACCTAACTAAGTCAACCGTAAGGGGTACCACTCCATCAACTGCCAGCTCGTGTGCAATGCCCAGAAAATTATCAAGAATGTTTCTGCTGCCATCCCTGGCAGTTATCATGACTCTCATATCTGGCACTCATCACAGCTATACCAGAAGTTTTCTAGCAGGATATCCCACATGGCCATTTAGTGGGGGATGCTGGCTGCACCCAGATACAATGGATGATAACACCTATCCGAAATGCACACACACCCATGGAAGAATTCCATAATGAGGCACACTCACAAGCTAGGAACATCATAGAGCATGTAATTGGGCTGCAGAAGTCACAGTTCCAGTGTCTTCACATATCTGGTGGAGCCCTGCAGTACTCTCCAGCCACATGGTATGTACCTCACAAGACATCTGCAACAACTGGAAAGGCTGCAGAAATACCTCACTAAAAGAATCACAGGCCTAAAGCAGATGCCCTACACTGACCGCCTTAAAAAAACCCAGCTATACTCTGTCGCATATCATCTACTCAGAGGCGATCTCTGCTTAACATACAAGGCCATGTCAAACCCAGAGCTGTTGAACATGCTACACTTAAAGAAATCCTAATCCCTCAGAGCCACAAACTCCAGGGATCTAAACCTTGTCATCACAGTAAACAAAACATGCTGGAGGGATAGGTTCCTGACCCAGGGACTCCTCAGACTCTGGAATAGATTGCCCATACATGTCAAGCAGAGTGCCTCTTTGGCCCTCTTCAAAAGGAACCTTGATTGGATGGGAGAAAGGAAATTCACCCCGGGGATCACGTCAGTCGCCCTGCTAGACAGGTGTCCAGGGAAGTAAATAGTCAGGGAATTGTTGTGGCTAGGCTTGTATAGGCCCTAGGGTTGATAGCCTAGTACCAACCTATGAACCTATGAACATATGTTCACAGTATATGCCATGATACGCAATATGATCCTGTGGAAACAGCTGCAGCAAGATCAGCAAAGGGAAGGGCTACTCAGCCCCCCACTAGTGCCTAGGTCACCACAGCCACACTCACAAGAGGACTTAAAGAAGGAGTCCCCAGATGACGTCCCCTATAGGCAGATGTAGGCATGCCCATGATGCCCTGGCAGCATTGGCTAAGAAACAACGCATAGCACATTCATTAACAGCCTAGAGCCCTAGGGACTGACACCTTACTCCTACTCACATACATATAGTAAATGTGTTGATGCCAGGCAACCTACACAGCCTGTACCTATCCATGTATTGCTTGTGCACTGCTTACATCACACAATGTCAGCTCTGAACTACAGGTCTCTCAACTGATGCATTTGCAAGGTAAGTCTCTAAGCTACACACTAATTGTAAGGATTACTATAAATTATCATATGTATGGATCTGCTGCTGTTATGCAAGGAAATATAGTGAGCTAATTGGACAGATGTAACATCCACATGGGACTACAGATACCCAGTTCAAAAGTATGTGTTCCTTAATATTAACTAGGCCTCATGTTTGGAATATTCATTACATCAGTCAAGGGGGATGTCAAACAGTAGGCTCACATGATATTTGGACTACTGTATATACCATCAGATCATGTGCCATTGTTCCCCTACCCCCAAAACAGCAGTGTGCCTATACAACTGCTATAACAGAAAATCACCTATTGTATATCAGTGGACCAAGCAATCTCAGGGCTGTAACATAGATATTGCTCACACCATTATATGCCTCTCCTCATGCAAGATAATAATGTACATATTTATACTGCTGATTGTGTGATGAATGACTGCTCTCTGTCTGGTGACCTGAGTGGCTCAGTCAAACTAGGGAAGCTAGCAGTAGTGATGGTGTTGATGGTTCTAATCTGGAATTACTCATATATTTTGCATGTGAGGTACTACTATGTTGGTGTTTTCACAGACTGTCATACCTCATAGTGCAAGAAATCTGGACAAAGCCAGTAGGATTGGGGGGACAAAGGACCAAACATAGGGACAGATTTCAAATATTGTCTCCATAAACCTAGAAAGCCACTGGAAGTAAAAGTTTTGCATTATTACATATGTTCTGAAGGATATAACATATGAAACACAAATGTTTGTTTGTAAGTAGTCTAATGTAGTGATATCAATATTCAATAATTCAGCAGAAGACTAGGGCAGTGCAATGTACTACTAATGTAAGGATTATGCTTTTTCTCCTAGTCTCTGTGTTATTTAAGGCCTGAAACACTGTTCAGCCATTTTTTCCTATAGTTCTATTTCTGGTGATGAGCTAACACAAAATATCTAATATTAGGTAAATTCTCTTCTCACAGCTCCCACCCTGAAAGACTATAGTCAGAAGGACTGCATCCAGTTGGGCATATTTATAAATGGACAGCCACACTGGTCTGCCCTGAATAACAAACCTAATTAAGGTTACTATTTTTTTCTAAAATATTTTGGCTTAAACTGTTTAAATCAGCCATACTGGGTCAACAGCACCAAACTTCCCAGCAATTAAATAAGGTGTGATGCCTGTGCACTGGCCCAGCAATCAAGGAGCCTCAATCCTCAGCACTAACTCCAGTGAGGGGCGTCAGCATAGGGGAGGATAACAAATACCCAAAAAGTAAAATAGAATTTCCCTTAAGAGCACACAGTGATCACAGTCAGCCTGGGGCTGTCTCTCCAGATCCCCAATAAGACTCCTCACTGGCACAGCTATAGGGGCCAGATCTCAGCCTAGTGGGCAAGCTAAAACCTCCAGTACCCATTCTGTCCAACCAGTGTTTCATGTCCCTGCCCAAGTAGCTCACACACACACACACACACACACACACACACACACACACACACACACACACACACACACACACACACACACACACACACACACTTTGAGATATGAGTTATATACAAATACACAGACACTCCTGGGGAAGGCTGGCACAGATTCTCCTGTTGTGCACCTTTTCTTCCTAGTCTAAAAGGGAGCACCAGCTGCCACCACTGACTAATATTTATCAGCTCCTAAAAAGGCCCTTACTAAAGGGTGTCCAATTATTACTATGCAATATTATTATCCAAATGATAAGTGTGACTGAACAGCAAGGCATATTTGGGATGGCTTGGACAGAATCACTATATACATGCAATCTACTCTAGAGCTTAAATTATCTCTACACAAAACAGTCACAGTTGAAAGGTTTCAAAATATTTAATAATACATAATAAAAACACAAGACAATACTTCTTACTACACAGTGCTAGTCAAGAGTTCAGAGATCACAGAGAAATGCTTAAAATAATACAGTAAAAAAGTTCTGACATCAATACAGAAAAAAAACAACTAATCTAATCTTCCTATTTCCTAGTTATGTCTAAGAGAAAACACAGTTCTAAAATAAACTTACATGTAGAGCAGAGGCAGAGTAATGGTGATGTTGGATGTTCTCAAGACAAATGCAAAATGCTCTGATTCTCTCTCTTTCTGTCCTTACATTGATAACACAGTACCACTGACTCATTGCAGATTACATCACTCTTAACAATTTAGAAAATCTACATTTACATTGCTTTGTTCTTGCACCTAGTCAGGAAACCACAGCAATTAAAGACATTATATATGTAAAATCTATCAATTGACTCTGGTCTCAAAACAATAGAAAGGATCTGCTGGTTTAGACATCACAGCTCCGAGTTTAAGATCAAACATTTATACAAGGCTTGACTTATCAGCTTCCCTACAGCAGAGGGCACTGCTGTTACATTTTTGCAGTTCCACATTTAACACCATTTTCTTCCATTTAAGAGAACAAGCCTGTGGATTATATTAATATTTATAGATGGCAGAATTATCTACAAAATTCCATGTGACTAGGCTGGCAGCCTTCACCTATCTTCACATACCCCCCCCCCCCCCAGAGAACTCAAGCTAGTTTTTCAAATGACGCTTGAAAAATGTTGATTGAGAGGGTTAGGTCTATCTGTGTATACCTTACCTCATTGCCTGTCTTGAGAGTCCATCTTTGTTGGCATTGCTAATCCCACTGCGGTGCTGCACTGACATGTCATATGCTTACAACCCTAGGCTCCATGTTAGCAACTTGGCATTTTGAGGGCTGGCACTATTTAACCATGTCACTGGATTGTGATCTGTCACTTACAGTGAATTTTCTTCCATAGAGATAAGGCTGATGTTTCTGCAGTGCCCACACTAAGGCTAGACATTCCTTTTTTACAGCTGCACAGCATTCCTTTCTGGGTTGGAGTGTATGACTGAGATAAACCACTGGGTGCTCTTTTCCCTCTGAAGAAATCTAGCTAAGTACAGCACTCACCCCATGGTTCGAAGCATCCACCTGCACAACAAATTATTTGCTGTAATCTTGACTAGCTAACACAGGGGGGCTTCCAGAGCTTTCTTAAGCTCCTGGAATGCCTGCTCACATGCTGGGGTCCACACTACCTTATCTGGCCTGTTCTTCCTTGTCAGGTCTGTGAGGGGAGCAGCTATGGTACTATAACTGGGGACAAACTTTCTGTAGTAGCTTGCTGTCCTTAAGAATGGCCTCACCTGCTTTTTGGTAACAGATGCAGGCCATGCCTGAATGGCTTCTACTTTGGCAGGTTCTGGCCTGATCTTACCACTCCTCACTCTATGTCCCAGGTAGAGACCTCTGCCAAACCCACCTGACATTTGATCGGCTTAATGGTCAACCCTGCCCTCTATAGTCTGCCCAGCACCTCCCTGACATATTGAAGTTGCTCTTGCCAGGAATGGCTATTGATGATATTATCACCTAGATAAGCAAGGGCAAACCCTCCTGCTCCTGCTAGGATGTGATCTACCAGCCTTTTGAAAGTCGCTAGGGCATTTTTCATCCCAAAGGGCATCTTTGTGAACTCATACAAACCAAAAGGAGTCACAAAGGCTGACATCTCTTTAGCACTGGGAGTCAAAGGCACCTGCCAGTAACCCTTGGTAAGATCAATGGTTGTACGATACTTAGCCCCACCCAGCTGCTCTAGGGCCTCATCCAACCTAGGCATGGGGTAATCATCTGACTCTGTGTGACTATTTAATTTCATGTAGTCCACACATAACCTGGTGCTGCCATCCTTCTTTGGTACCAGCACCACTGGGCAGACCCAGGGACTGTTGGACTCTTGAATTACCCCATACTTCCAACACCTCCTCCCTCAGAGTCTGTTTGACTTTCTCAGGCACCCTATAAGGGGCCTCCTAATAGGCCTTTGGTATCCTTTATCCACCTGGTGATGCACCAGGTGGGTGCACCCTGGCTTCCCAGTGAGAATGTCCCCAAACTCCTGTAACACTGCTCAGATGTCTTGAACCTGGGAAGGAGATAGCTGCTGGGACATTGCTACCCCTTCCACTGAGGTGTCTGTCCGAGCCTCACTGAGGGGAATCAGTCACCAGATCATGCCCAAACTCCTCCTGCAAGCTACTGCAAATACTCAGCACAAGGGCCTCTCTATCATGGTAAGGTTTCATAATGTTAACATAGTACATAGTTGTGCCCCTGCTTCCTGCCTAGCAGTTCCACCATGTAGTTAACATGACTTACCTTTCTTACCACCTCAAAGAGTCCCTCCCAAGCTGCTTGCAGCTTGTTGTGTCTGACAGGAATGAGAACCATTACCTGCTGCCCTACAGCATGCTCTCTAGCTTGACATTCCTGTCATACCATACTTTTTTATGTTGTTGGGCTTCTGCCAGGTTCTCCCAGGCCCCCCCATAAGTTCATTGAGCCTTGTCCTGAGGTTTAGTACATATGCCACAACAGACACATTGTAAGGTTAGCACTCACCTTCCCACTCATCACAAATTAAATCTAGAGGTCCCGTCTCCCTATGCCCATACAGCAACTCAAAGGGTGAAAAACCTGTGGATTCCTGGGGAACCTCTCTGTAAGCAAACAACAGATGGGGAAAATATTTGTCCCACTCCTTCTTAAACTGGTCTGCAAATGCCTGTAGCATGGACTTGAGTGCAAAGCTTAATCCTCAGCAAGACCATTAGTCTGGGGATGGTAAGGGGTGGTCTTCAGGTGCTTCACCCCACAGTACTTCCATAGACAAGCCAGCAGGTCTGATATGAAATTGGCACCTCTGTCAGTCAGTATTTCTTCTGGGAAACCTACCCTGCTGAAAATCTCTAACAAAGCATTTGCCACCTTTTCAATCTCAATGGCGGACAAAGCCACTGGCTCAGGGTATCCTGTAGCATAATCTACTATCACTAGGATATACTTTTTTCCTGTGGAACTTGGGGTACTCAGAGGCCCCACAATATCCATAGCTACCCTCTGAAATGGCTCCTCAATCACAAACAAAGGCATTAAAGGAGCTCTCACCTTGTCTCCTGCCTTGTCTACGTTTTGACACTGCTCACTGGTCTTGCAGTACCCTGTTACATATCTGGAAATTCCAGGCCAGTAGAAATTTTGTATAATATGTCTTTTTGTATGATTCATGCCCATATGACGCGCAACGGGAATATCATGGGATATGGCTAGAAGTGCCAGACGGTAGGCTCTAGGCACTACCAACTGCTGTGTTCTCTCACCTTGTAGCCCTCCCTCAGGGGTCCATTCTGTGCACAGTAACCCTTTGTCCCAGTATACAGATTCCCCCACCCCCTTGAGAATCAGGTCCCTCACTAGTTACGTGCCTCAGGCCTTGCAATGTAGACTCTGAGAGATGAGCCTGTCTCAACTCTCTCTTTGTAACCCTCCCCAGCACCTCTTCCACAGCAAGTCTGGTATCCTCTGACAGCGATGCCTCACTATCAGCCTAGGTACTACTATTCATCTCTATCTTTGCAGTCACTCTGTCCAAGAGAACATCAGTACCCACAAGCAGCTGTGGCTCACCTTTAGACTCACTACTACAGTGTAGCTTCCTCCTTGAAGTAACCACCTCACCAGTTCTGGCTGCAAGTATGTGGTCTGTCTGGGTCTCCCCCATGCTACCAGACCAACATGCTTGTCTTGAAGCCTGACTGTGGGTAACTGCATTAATACATAATACTGCCTCATCAAAATCCTTCCCTGTCAGGACATCTGCAGGATGGTAGTTCAGTACCTCTGTTGTCTCAAGACAATGTACTGTTGGCATTTTGTCTTTCCCACTTTGCCTCCATGGAAATCTGTATGTCAAATGGCCCCACTGGCTGCATTCAAAACATTCAACCCTAGGTCCTGGACATGTACCTGGACTAGTGGCTTCTCCTACTACTGGCCGATTCTGTTAGGACAGTCTTGGTTGCCCACCATGGGTTCCTTTAGACCCATGAGCAGTACTGTGGATCCCTTTCCTGTGCAGGGATGTCCTGCTTGCTAGGTGCAGGTCTCTCTTCTTCCCCAACTCATCTGAAGTAGCATATTGTCTATCAGCTAACCAGATCCTCATGTCCTCAGGCAAAGTGCTAAGGGCTTGTTCCCTCACCAAAAGGTCGGCAAGACCTTCAAAAGTGATGACCTAACATCCACTCACCCACCTATGAAAATAAGTGCTCAGTTCAGCAACATATTCACACACACACTTTCATCTGCCTTGCATCTATGCTCACAAAACTTTTTCCTATAAGTGTCAGGTGTTAGCTTAAAAAAATCTAACAAACAGTTCTTAACAGCAGTATAATCAAAACATTTGTGGTCAGCAAGTTTAGACAACAAAGTTACAGCTTTACCATGGAGGAAAGGGGTCAGGACCTGTACCCAGAACCTTTGGTCAACATCATACTGTTTACATACCCTCTTCAACATTTGAATGAAACTATCAAAATTATCTCCCTCTGTAAATTGCAGAAGAAATTCACTAACCTTTTGTGCTTCTGGGGTCCAGTTACTCCCTTCCCCATCATCTCCATGACTCTGGCGAAGAGTCAGCATCTCTCTCTCATGCTGCCTCTGCCTCTCCTTTTCTACAGTTTCCATTTTCAAATGCCTGGCCTCCAACTTAAGTCTCTTTAGCTCCAGATGGATTTTTAAGTCCTCTACACAAAGGTTGAGCTGTCCATTCCCTGAGTGTTGTACATCTCCATGGCCAGTCTGATCATCCTCCTGGTTGCTGTTTTCTGATGCAGCTCTGACCAAAGCTGTAGTCATGTCTGCCTTAGTCAGCTTTCCTTGCACCAGTCCTTTAGACTGGTGCATCTCAGCCAACTGGCTCCTTGTCAGGTTTCCCTACTCCTCTGCTGACATGCTTGCCTGCTCTCCCTGACTAACTAAGCTAACAAAAGAAATAGAACAATTGTGATCTGTGTTCTGAATATTCACTGCATGGCTGATTTAGAGTACAAAACCACCTTCAGTGATTGCTGTACACAAGGTACAGGAATTCACTATCCACACCTCTAGAAGCCGATTAGTATGTGCCAACCAATTAATATGTTGTGTGGATAAGTCACCACTGCCAAACAATTAATATGTGATGCCCGTGCACTGGCCCAGCAATCAAGGAGCCTCAATCTTCACCACTAACACCAGTGAGGGCTGACCACATTGGGAAGGATAACAAATACCCAGACAGTAAAGTACAATTTCCCTTAAGAGCACACAGAGATCACAATCAGTCTGGGGCTGGTTTCTCCCTTTCTCTCCAGATCCCCAATAAGACTCCCCACTGGCACAGCTATAGGGGCCAGATGTCAGCCTAGTGGGCAAGCTAAAACCTCCAGCTCCCTCTCTGTCCAAGAAGTGCTTCGTGTCCCTGCCCAAGTAGCTCACACACACACACACACACACACACACACACACACACACACACACACACACACACACACATACACACACTTTGAGATATGAGTTATATACAAACACACAGATACTCCTGGGGAAGGCTGGCACAGATTCTCCAGTTGTGTCCCCTTTCTGCCCAGTCTAAAAGATAGTACCAGATGCCACCACCCACTAATATTTATCAGCTACTACAAAGGCCCTTAAGAAAGGGTGTCCAGTTATTACTGTGCAGTATTATTATCCAAATGGTAAGTATGACTGAACAGCAAGGCTTATTTGGGGTGGTTTGTACAGTATCACTATATACATGCAATGTATTCTAGAGCTTAGATTATCTGTACACAAAACAGCCACAGTTGAAAAGTTTTAAAATATTTAATAATAAATAATAAAGACATAAGACAATACTTCTTACTACTCAGTGCTAGTCAAGAGTTCAGAGATCACAGAGAAATGCTTAAAATAATACAGTAAAAAGGTTCTGACATCAATACAGACAAAATAACTAATCTAATCTTCCTATTTCCTAGCTATGTCTAAAAGAAAACAGTTCTAAAATAAACTTACATATACAGCATAGGCAGAGTGTTGATGATGTTGGATGTTCTCAAGGCAAATGCAAAATGCTCTGATTCTCTCTTTCTTTCTCTCTGTCCTTAAATTGATAACACAGTACCACTGACTCATTTCAGATTACATCATTCTTAACAATTTTCTGGTTTCCCAGGCTAACAGAAACTCTACATTTACATTCCTTTGATCTTGCACCTGGTCAGGAAACCACAGTAATTAAAGACATTATATATGTAAAATCTAGCAATTAACTCTGGTCTCAAAACAATAGAAAGGAACTGTTGGTTTAGATATCATGGCTCCGAGTTTGAGATCAAACATTTATACAAGGCTTAACTTATCAGCTTGCCTACAGCAGAGTACACTGTTGTTACATTTTTGCAGTTCCACATTTAACACCATTTTCTTCCATTTAAGAGAACATGCCTGTGGCTTATATTAATATTTACAAATGACAGAATTATCTACAAAATTCTATCTGGCTAGGCTGGCAGCCTTCGCCTATCTTCACATAAGGCACCAAATCCTAACAAAGTTTCACTGAATTGTATTGTTAAAGTTGCTTTCTGTGTTTAAAAACAGAACATAGATAAAAATATAAAGCAAGAAAAAAAATCAAGAAAAATCCTCTTACTTTAATCACAGGCTCTGCTGATTCCTCTGGTGTGGTTAATCCCCCACTCAGCTTTCCATCCAGCCTCACTCCATGCCCCTCCCTGCCCCCTATTCCCACCAGTCCCCAGTATCTTTAAATTTATAACCCCTCAGCCACACACCCTCCTCCTCCACCAACCATTAACAGAATTTCTTTCATAATCCCACCCCTACCACTATCTCCAGACCTACTATTACACCTAGATTACCTACCTACCAGGAGTATAATCCCCCATTATGTCTCCAATACTCAGTAATTCTTCCAAAATACCACCTCTACACTACATCCTACCTCTGCTAGTCACTCTTTGTTCTCTCACCATCTAAGAAAACCAATACCATATAGGATTAAACTATCGCAAATGCCTTGGCACCACCCCAGTCCTCTTAAACTATTCTGTCTACTCTTCCATGTTCATTGACACCAACGCCTATACCCCTATTAATGCCCACCCTGTTATGCCCAGATATGTAAATACTAAAACTAAATACTACCAAAAACTGATAAATTTCTAAAGCTCATAGCTAGTTTGCCCCACACCCTAACTATTTTTGGGGATATTCATCCCAACACTGGCCCACTATCCCCAGACAACACTAACTCTAATGCTAACCAGCCCACACATAAGATAAAGCCCTAAATAGACCCCCCCAACTCACTACAGACCTGAAATGTGAACATTAGAAGCATCAACAATAAGGTCCACAACCTCCATGCCCTCCTAACAACCTACTCCCCCCGATATACTTTGTCTCACCGAAACATGGTTAAAACAAACTACACCAGATAATGAAATTCTCTCTGCAGGGTATAATATACTCAGGTTAGATTGTACTACCACAAAAGGGAAGGGGTTGCTGTTCTCTATAAAACCACCCTAAATGTTACTCTAGACAACCTTCAACCACCCATATTTAACAAAGCAGAAATGATGATTTCCAATTACAAATAAATAAAAACAAATGTATAAACATAGTATGTGTCTATATTCCCTAGGTAATAACTCAGTGACCTTTGAAGACATCCTCCACTGGCTATCCAATGCCTACCCCCAAGAAACCATTGTTCTAGGGGACCTCAATATAGATTGGAACAGCTGACTGCAGTGACCCCCAACCACCCACGGAAACCTACATGCGTTTACACAAACTATATCCTCCCCTACTATGATCAGCAAGCCTAACAATAAAGAAAGTATCCTAGACTGGATACTAATTAACAGCCCCCACCACATGTATAAATCAGGTACTCTCCCTGAAGATCAAAGTGATCATTTCTTAATGTATATTATTAGGCATAAGGTTGAATGTCCACATCTACCCACCTATAAAACAATAAGAAATAACAAAAACTTCAACCTTAATAAATTCTTAAAAGAACTAAAATTATGCAATTTGTCATTTCTAAAACAACTACCACTAGATGAGACAGTAACATACTTTAATAACACATTCCTTCTTGGTCATCCTTGACAACCATGCACCTGCATGCTCTATTAGAATTAAAACAAAAGTTGCTCCCTGGCTCACTAAAGATACCAAGCTAAAGGTCATCCAAAGAAATAATGCCTAGAATACCTGACACTCCTCTAAAGCCCCACAAGATCAACTAAAGTTTGACGATATAGGAATGATACAAAAAAATCCATATTACTAAACAAAAAAAAAAAAAAAACAATTTCTGCAATCTACAGCAGAAACACCATAACAAACCTCAGAAGTTCTGGGCAGGTATTAACAAACTCCTCAACCCAGGGCAAACCCCAACTCCAACCCCCCCCCCAGTCCCAACCTAAAAAATGCCAGAGTCCATTGCCAACACCTTCAACAGTTTGTTCACAGAAACCATCCAGGCCTTGCTAGCAAACTTAAACCCACTTGTCCTAACGCTGATACCCCTAAACCCAGTGACATTCTCTCCTTTAGCTTTCAAAAAGTTCCTGCCTCCCTCATTAGAGCCCTAATTAAGAAACTCAAACCAATCACCCTTTCAGCTGACCTCCTCCCCGCAGACTACCTGCAAAAACCTGCCGATGTCATAGCATACCCTGTCTCTATTGTGATAAACAGAACCATGACTGAAGCTTCTGTCCTCACTACCTGGAAAATATCACATGACATTCCACTCCACAAAGGAGGCAGCTCCACTGAGCTGTCTGACTATAGACCGATAGCTATCCTTTCCCCTCTAGCTAAAATTATGGAAACGTGTATCCATAAACAACTCTTACACTACCTTATTCAACATAATCTCCTGGCCAACTCCCAGCATGGATCTAGACAACATCACAGTACCACCTCAGCCCTCCTCTCCTTTTCTAATGTCATAAATTCCAACTGCAACAACAACAAACTATCTTCCGCCCTGTTTCTCGACCTTTCTAAGGCCTTCGACATGGTTAGCCACCAGTTACTCTTACTTACCCTAAATAAATTATCCCTAAACAAGCATACTATACAAAAACAAGCATACTATACAATGGTTTCAATCTTATCTTAATGGAAGACAGCAGGCTGTCCTATGGCAGGACAAACTCTACGCCCTTTTCCTCGTTACCCTTGGTGTCCCTCAAGGCTCCATATTAGGTCCCCTTTTTTTTCTCCCTCTTTATCAATGACTTCCATGCTGTAATCCCAGATGCAACCTGTATACAATATGCCAATGACTCCACCCTGATTTGCTCAGCCTCTACCCCTACAGATCTCCTTACTTTAACCCAGAAAACTTTTAAAACAGTGGAAAATTGGCTCTCTGATCAACAGCTAATATTAAATTCCAACAAAACAAAGCTTTTGGTCTTCTACCTCACTCACAAATCCTCTCAACCTTAGTGTACTATAACATCTAACAATGGAACCATAATCTCACTAGATATATATACCAAACTCCTGGGTGTTATAATTGACAACAACCTTAAATATAACATGCGCATTAACCAAACTATTAAAACTGTTAATAAAAAATGTGGCTCCCTATACAAAAATAAATCTTTCCTCACCCCTCTAGCTAAGACTGCAATTGCCCGTACT
The DNA here is from genome assembly GCF_019279795.1 of Protopterus annectens. Taxonomy (NCBI): domain Eukaryota; kingdom Metazoa; phylum Chordata; order Ceratodontiformes; family Protopteridae; genus Protopterus; species Protopterus annectens. The sequence continues at coordinate 178,435,099 of NC_056729.1, read as the reverse complement.
CATCTGCTTTCAACTCTACTCTATGCCTTGCCAATACTCACTAACTTGAATGAAACTGAACTCAGCAAACTTTCTAGTTGCTACAATCAAATTGCCAAGTTTGCTACAGGAACTCCCTACAGGACACACCACTGTCAAAATCTAAATCTCTTAGGATGGTTAGAACTCCCCAGGCTAATTCAAAATAATCAACGCATTGTAGCATTCAAGGTTATTAACCATCCAGAAAAAAATGCCCTCCCTACAAAAACATTATCCATCCTACAAAAACAGTATCCATCCCTCAAAAACATTATCCATCCCTGCAAAAACATTATCCATCCCTACAAAAACATTATCCATCCCTCAAAAACATTATCCATCCCTACAAAAACATTATCCAGCCCTCAAAAACATTATCCATCCCTACAAAAACATTATCTATCCCTAAAAACATTATCCATCCCTACAAAAACATTATCCATCCCTCAGAAACATTATCTATCCCTACAAAAATGCCAGGTCACTTAATTCCATTAGATAACTTTTGGTTCAATCTGTTAAAGCTAACAACCTATCTGGAGAATCTTTGTTTGCAAATTCAGTAGGCAAAACCTGGAATTCGCTCCCATCTGACCTTACTCTGAACTCCTCTCTTAGCCATTTCAAAAAAATCTGACCCAGTATTTTAAAACTCACTGGTTACATCCTTGCTCTAACCCTGACTAAAGTCTCATCTACTACCATATCTCTGCAATTTTCTATTTGCAGCAACTAATCTCCTACACTAAAAAGTTTGAAATAGAAACTGTAACATGTGTGCAGATACTGTGTATATAAGCTGCACATATAGGTTTGATAAGAGAAACTGTAACATATATGTACATATTTCTGATTATAAACTGTATTCTTCATAGGCTTGAAATGCGAGACTGTAACTTCTATGCTGATACAATATGTTTGTAGAAATACTGTAACTTGCTTGTCTTTATCTGTTTGTAAGTTTGAAGCTTTTCTACCTGAGCTTCTGCTGAAAATGGACATGTATCCAGTTGGACTATCCCAGACAACAAATGTAAAATTAATAAATAAAAATAAGACCACAGATGTATGAGGAACAGACCAAACATATGAGGCAAACCTCTGGACATTCTGTGGAAATCAGGACAGTTGAGAGGTATGCGGACAGTCAGTCTGTTGGTGGTGTAACATTACAAACCACAATCACAGATTAAGTACAACACACAGCTGGGGAATGCTATGGATAATTTGAGTGAAGTACAGTACTGCAGAAACAGGGGTAGATGTTAATGTCTGTAACATACAATATCCTGGACTGCAGTACAGGTAGGTGTGGACTGGAGTCACCTTATAGGTACTGACAGTCCCACTGGACATGCCCATACACTTAGTTAAAAGGAGCGCAATGCTGTTGCCCCCTTCATCAAAATGATCTGTTATGTATAAATGTCTATACATACAGATATATGTATACATATCCATCTGTCACTATTTCTCTCTCTCACATGCATAGTATAGCTATTGCTATGTAGTGTCAAATAGATATGTACTGATATATATATATATAGCTATATATATATTAAAATGACACACACACCCCTATATATCTACATAACACATATACATATCTTACACACACTCAGCTACAGTTATGTATACATCCCTGTCCTATACAGAAATATGTGTGTGAATGTCTGTATTGTCTGAGATACCCTAATAAAGATTAGTAAATCTCCATTATCACACAGGCATACTGTTGCCCAAATGATCCAAGCTAAGGGTGCAACAGTACAAATTCCACTTACCCACAGACCCCTGTGCCTGCTGGATGTAACCACATAGACAGACACAGGTGAGCATGTGCTGTAATGTATAATGTTGTCAACGCATATATGGACAAGGCAACTTGCCCCTGTCAACAGGTATGCCTATGTAACTGCCACATATGGCCATACTGGTAAGTGTAAACACATAGCTAGGATAATCGCAGTTATCCCACTGCTAGAATACTAGATGCAGATAACAGTATGAAGGAATATCACACTGCAGGCCACAGATGCTGGTTAACACAGGCCTAGTTTGTGTAATGCTAAAGTACTGTGCTTGCAATCACACATATAACAGACTTAACGTGTGGTGCATGCGATAACTAATATGATCTATAGTGTGTAAGACCAGATAGGTAGGGAGTTCTAATCTCACTCCAGCCTACTTGGTGCATGTATGTGTGTGTGTGTGTGTGTGTGTGTGTGTGTGTGTATATCCTCTTGCAAATGAACAGACATGCCCTCATGGGCTATCTACCTGTACTGGTTATACACTTGTTGGCCCTGTAACTTGCTACTGGTTTCCCCACTGCCCTCTTCTACAAGGCCTGATGATGGCAGCCACGTTATGACTACCAGCTGACAATGTGATATTAGATGTAAGCCATGGTGTATCAATAAGTACTGTGATTTATAGTCTAAAAGACTAGAGACATGAGGGTTATAATCTCACTCCAGCCCACTTGGTGTGTGACTGTGTATGTATCTATCCTCCTGCAAATGAAGATGGTGCAGTGGTGCAGCAGTAGCATTTTCACCTCACAACAAGAGGTTCTCAGGTTTGATTCATTGCTGGAGTGCTTTCTGTTCAGACTCTGCATGTCCTCCCTGCGTTTTATGTTGTTTTTCTCCGGGTACTCTGGCTTACTCCCACTTTACATAGACATGCATCTGGAGCATGTCTCCCTGGGCCTCCACTGAAAATTGGCTTCATTCCAAGTTGGACTTTCCCACTAAACAAATGTTAAATAAAATGAATGGGCATGCCCTCATGGGCACTCCATCAGCAATGGTTATGCACTTTGTGGCCCTGTAACTTGCTGGCTTCCACACTCCCCACTTCTACAAGTCCTGATGATGTCAGCCACCTTGAAACCTCTAGCTGAGAGTGCAATGTCATATGTAAGCTGTGGCACATGTCATAAGTACCATGGTCTATAGTGTAAAAGACTAGATAGGCAGAGGTTCTAATCTCACTCTAGCCTGCTTGGTGCATGTGTATATACCCATGTGGTGCAACCTTGGTAACCTAGACATATGTAGGGTTTTACAGTCTTTTATTTGCAGAGGGTGATGTGGCCCCCAAAGGACTGAGCACACCAAGGCCTGCATATGTCATCAAACATAATTTGTCCTAAAATTATAGTACTAATAAACATGAGGTGTGTTGCATGCACCACATACTGTGTACTGTGATCTGTAGACTGTACCATTACATAGGTAAGTGTGCACACCTACATACAGCCAACATGCACTATGTATGTGCCTTGGTATGTCCTCCATGCACTGATTGGAAGTGGTGCTAGACTCAATGCAGCCATGTGTTTGTGTGAGAGTGTAAGAGCATTTTACAACATGTTATGGAACCATGGGATGTCTCAGTTGAACACAGAGAATACTGTAGCCTTTGACTTTCACTGGTTGAAAATATGTGGATGCATTCACTGTTGTACAACCAATACTGACAGGTTTGGAATGTACATCTCAGACTGGCACTGGTATACTGAATGTGGCAGTCATCACTGCTATTATTGTGTGCAATGCACACTTGCCATGTCACCACACAGGCATATCATATAACTGTAGCAGCCACACAGGTTCCAAGGTATACCAATACACATTGTAGAGAGCATGTCCTATGGAGTCCATGTCAGGACAGTATATGTATAGGTTGTCTCTGAAATGCTTTGGAGGGGATGTGTATGGCTCCATACAGGGAGGTGTCAGTTCCCACTGTGAACCTCCCATGTATCTTTGACAGGACTAACACGTGACACCTGTGCAACACACCAACAACATCAGTGTGGTATGCATAGTACATGCTGCTGAGACAGGTGTGTAATACAGGCTGTACATCCTCCATGAAACAAGCCCCCCCCCATGCATGTCATGTACACATCTGCTGTGACACACATCATGTGCAGGTTGCACATTGGGATGCAGAACACAACAATCATAACTGTTGCCAGACAACTGGTGGTACTGGCCACAGAATATATGTAGATGCATCATCTCCATCAAAATCATAGTGACACTTATGAAGGGGAGCAGACCTTCTCACAGATTAGGGGATGCATGAGTATGCTGATTGCCAACATTGTCCTTGCTAGCCTGTTATACACATATGAACCTATGGAGTCATGCAGTTATAGTGGTGTACCTTGCTTACGACATATGTCCGCTGTGCTGACAAGCCATCCCGTGCTCCTTTATTTCTGTTGTGCATCTATAGGTTATCACAACAGACTCCTGTAACAGAAAAATAAACAGGTCTGTGACACACATGTCATTGTGTAGCTATAAAGCCAATTCAACAACAAACAACATAAGGACCACATAAGGTACACAAATGTATGTGGCATACCCATGACAAATGTTAGAATACAGTATCTTTCTTTAACCACTACAAGTGGCATGGTGAACTGACACTGCATTACACAAGTACATGTTAAATAATATAGTCACCCTGTCCATCAGGCCCAGAGCTTTATGTCCCTGCATCAATGTCAAGGATGACAGGGATGTGGCACATGTATCATCACTTGCACAGGGTGTTGTGTGGGGATGCAGAAGGCCTAGTTTGGCCCAAATGGTCTACATCAGGTGTGTGAGTCAGGGGGGAGCATGTAAGATGGACCATGGAGAGGTGATGCATGTATCTGTAGGTAACCTGCAGTTGACAGTGGTGTGTGAGTGTGTGCATGTACACAGTCAAGCTTAGTGCAAGCCCTACACATCTGTATGTTGGACAGCTTTGGACTATACATGGTAGGGTTGACAGTTCACCTTCTCCAGCCCTGAACATGGGAACCTCTGCCAGGAGTTGCACTGGCACCTCCATGCTCAAGGTCAGAAGAGGTGCTAGTATCTGATGGTGACTGCTATCTGTTGGGACTGTGTCCCCCATGGGACTATCCAGGACCATGAGCCCTTGGCCTGCCACATTATGATGTGGACAGCATCTGTCTATATTATATAATCGAAGACTAAAAACATCGACTCACCTTTAGTCGACACAAAAATATCAAACCTGCAGTTCATCGAATGGTCAAATCACCAATTTCTTTCTAAGGAAAAAAAATCAGTAGGCCAACAACGAACACCACAAAACAATAAGCACTTTTAAGTGGGGAGCTTCACCCCCCCACACACACTCCCCAATAAGGAGGGCTTTACCCCCCACACCCCCTAACTAAATATTCTAACTCTGAGATCACATTGCAGTCAGAGAAAGGGCAGATGTAAAAGAACAACCAACCAATTTCTTTCCCTTGGAAAGAAATCAATGATTTGGCCATTCAATGAACTGCAGTTTTGACATTTCTGTGACAACTAAAGGTGAATCAGCGTTTTCAGTCTTCGAACATATAATATAGGCCTGGACAGCACACTCCCCTCTATAGCACTGGATGTACTGCCACTACTGGAGCATGAGTGTGCATAGCCACGTGGACTCTCAGCAGATGGTGTTGCTGAATTGCATCCACAGGTCTGATGCCCAACTTCAACCACACATTCCAGCACAGACAATGTGTGGTCCAAGACAGACACTGCCTCAGCCCACCGTCTGGCCACTGTATCACAGAACTGATCCAAGGTGTCTCCAATGCAGTAGAGGCTGTTATGGATGTCAGACTTTGTGGCACCAATAACCCTAAGCATACACTTGGTGTTCCATTCAGAAAGTGTCTGTGCCTCCATGTTGGCATGAAACATGCGCCGAGTGACCCATGATGTGATGCCTGCAACAGGTACTGTATGGATAGCAGGCCTCCTACAAGCATCCTTGTCAATCTGCCTTTGTGGGACCTCACCAGTTCTCTGGTTATGGGCAGTTTCTACACTCACTAGAGCCATAGTTGTCACACTTTCCTGTTCAATGTTTCCAACCACTGACTGTCCAATATCTGTGGTCTCCAGAGATGGTGTCTGTGTGGGAATTCAGACTGTGCATGGTGACAATGGGGACAGAAGAGTGATGCCTACCTCTAGGACAGATTTAGCCCCCAACACCCCCTCCTGTGTTTCACTGTGGCCACTATCATCATCAGTGTCTGAGGAGGCACTGACATCAGGTTATATAGGGGACAGACTCCAACCCCTACAGTCACCTGCAATAAGAATGAAAAAAGCAGTACATTAATTCCTGCACTATTGTGTACAGAAAGCATCCAAGACTCATAAAAATGAAGACCCACAACTGGATAACCAGTCAAATAACTTCAGTCTCTGCATTCGTCCACAAAGCACTACCTCAGAACACAACTCAAATTCAACTGAGGACCTTTATAACCATCATTTGAAGTAAATCAAATCAAATATGACCAGTAATTTTTACCTTTTACTTACTCAGTATGACAATATAATTGAAACAACAACACATACAACCCAATACAATTTTCTTAACAATTATATGGCAATACACATCACTGCCTAATGTATTTGCCTCCAACCTGTTGTATTTTACAAGGCAGTTTAGATTCCTTGCTGCATTAAAACCAGGAGCTTTATCTGCTCTTACCTGTAACTGCCATAGTGTATCTGTTTGTTAAACTAGACTCCTGTGACTACTCCTTCTTGAAACCTTAGGTACCTCTTCCAGACTGGCATTTAAAAACATCCTATGCTGTTTATACATGTCATACCTCACAGTGTGGCAACATACAACGTGTGTGGATCCAACCCAGATAGTATGAATAGTAAAGTATTTCCCTGTGTGCCATGAGAAATTCTGCTGTATGATCATGCACCCAACACTTTAGTCTGTGGTGGTGCGTCTGCCAAGGCCAACTACCCAATAATGTGTCATAACACCAGTGCTGGACAAATAGTAATATGCTATTCCAAACACTATGAAGAGACAGACCAACAACTAACATGTGCCACAATGACAAAGGACTGCAACCTTGGAGTATTGTACGTCCCATGTAGGTGTAACACAGCAGGAAATCAATGACATATCATTGCCACAGGTCTAAGATAGGCTTACTGCTGTAAACCCTATTCCCCATACCTGTATCTTCCTATCTGCATCCTGTTATACACAAAAAAACAGTCACATACCTGGTGGAAGGCAGTACTCCTCTGTTGAAATATGCTACTAGTAATGATCTGCAAAGACGTGCTCTATGTAAGGTCTCATACAGAATGGTCCTCCATAGCCAGCTGTCTGCCTCTTAAACATACTCGCCATCAGCAGGTGATTACCTCTAAACCAATCTGTGGTTCTGAAATGCTAATTGCAACCAAAACAGCTGAATTGCACTATCATTAGCCAATGACATGCAACAACTGTGCAATATATAAGGTCTTCATGTAGAGCTGGGACCCTTTCTTAGCTGTTGAGATGGACACTACTCAGGTGAGAAGACTAAATCATCACAGAGGGTAAGTCTATAGCAGAAACGTTTACATAGAGTTGTGTGTACCACAGGCTGCAGCTACTGCTGCAGGTAGTAGACATAGGCAGAGAGTGTAAACAATTTATAGGACAACAAGTTGTAGGAGTACCTGTGTCAGCTGTGTTAGTCTTGTTGTAGAGGCAGTGGCAGGGTGACAGAACCCTTTATACTCCAGTTAAGGCCTGTGTTTATGGTATGTACGTTAAGCAACTGTGTCAATAACAGAGTACTAGGTGACATATAGTACTGCTATACGGATATGTGAAGTGTGTCCCTACCTGCATGCCTATGACTTCATGCACTGAAAGAAGGTATTTAATTTGCAATGCTTTATGTGGATAATGATTGTATTAGTGATCCATTAATTACTGTCTTCACAAAAATGTAATTGAAATAGGTGACTCTATCGTCAGGCACACTAACGTCCCGCTCACCAGGCTGAACAAGGAGAAGGTCACGGTGAGCTGCCTGTCGGGTGCTAGGGTCCACCACATAACACAAACACTCAGGTCACTCCAAGGCAAGTACAAATATGACTCAGTCATTGTCCATGTTGGTGTGAATGACCTGAAATGTACCTCCCTGGACTACATGAAAAGAGACATAGAGGAGCTCTCTGAGCATGTAGCCCAGGCCAGTATGACCCTGACCTTGAGTAACATCTTACCCTCACCAAGAATGATGCCACAATATGAAGACAAGATGATCAATTTCAACAATTGGCTTAAGTATTGATGTCATTCAAAGGGGATCCAATTCCTGTCAGCCTGGGATGACATGCTCGACAAGCCACAATGCTTCGCTAGGGACGGTTTGCACCTATCACCCCTGGGCTTTCTGATATTGGCAAAGGCTCTTGCTACCCCCATAGTGCCTTTTTTAGGCAAGGCTCAAAAGACAAACCCACCTCCATAGGTATCACAAAGGATAAGAAAGTAAGAGTAGTGCTACTCAATGCCAAACGTCTAAACCTCAAGATGCATGCACTCGAAACTCTCCTTAGCATGGAGAACATCGATATCTGTGCAGTAACAGAAACCTTGTTCAAGGCTCCCGAGAGCACCCCAGCACTACCAGGTTATACCTCATACCATGCTTTTCGGCCCCAAAACTTGGACCGAACCACAAAAGGAGGGAGAGTATTAATATTCGTCAAACATACCCACACCTCCAGGTTGGTGGCACAGCACAAAGCATCAGAGACTATCCATGTACAACTAACAGTGGGTAAAACTGCCTTCCAGTTTATAGCCTGCTACAGGCCACCCTCCCAAACCCAGGAACTCCACTCGGCCTTCCTGAGAACACTGGAAAATATGAAGGTCTCTCCAAACACCATTATATTGGGCGACTTCAACTATCCAAACATAGCCTGGGAGCATTACTCTAGCTCCAACACCCAAGCCCAAAGGTTCCTAGAATTTATAAACTCAAATGCTATGGAACAACTTGTTACCACTCCCACAAGAGGGGAAAACATACTGGACCTGATCATCACCAACATGGGGACTCTATGCTCCAGACCAGAAGTGTATCCCTCACTGGAAAGATCAGACCATAAACTAATCTCACTGGATATTCACATCCCAACCCCACCCCCTGCCCAGAAAACCACAGTGAAAAACTTCTCTAAAGCAAATTTCACACTCCTCAAAACCGAGGTGGAATCCTTCAAAGCCCCCGGGCCTGTGGAAAATACGCCCCAGACCACAGAATCCTTTATAAACGCATTCTATGAACACCTTCAGGAACGCATGGATCATGTGATCCCAAATAAAACCAAGACCCAATCCTCCAAAGGCAGACGTCCTGCCTGGTGGACCCCAGCCATAAACAAACTATACAATAGAAGGAGGAAGCTACTACATGATAGAGCAAAATACCAAAAAGGGAAGGGATCTCTGATCAGTATTAGCAAAAAACTATGGGCACTCATAAAATCGTCTAAGGCCAGCTAAGAGAGAAAAATTGCACAGGACACTAAGGATAATCACAAGGCTTTCTTTAGTTATGTTAGGAACCTGGGTCGGAATTCCCAGATATGCTCAGAATTAGTCCAAAATGACAAAAAAATACACCAAACCCACAGATATTGCCAACATCCTAGCTGACAGGTTCAGCGCAAACCCCCCCCCCCGCACAAGAAGAGCAAATATCTATCCCAGCAGAGTGCTGCCCCCCTGACATCTCAGATGCTCAGGTAAGAGCCGCCCTCTCCAAAGCAAAAAACACAGCATCAATGGGACCAGACGGTGTTCCAGGCTGCGTCCTACATGAACTCCAAGAAGAGCTAAACCCAAACATAAAACTGCTGTTCAGTCTCAGCCTTACTACAGGATATGTACCCAAAGAGTGGCGTACAGCAATGGTGGTCCCTCTCCACAAAGGTGGTGCCTCAATGGATCCTGGAAACTATCGCCCCATAAGCCTGACTAGCTTGGTCTGCAAAGCTATGGAAAGGATCATCATGGACCTTATAAATAAAGATATTGGGGACCTACAGACACTGGTTCCTACCCAGTTCGGCTTTATTAAGGGCAGATCCTGCCTCTTAAACCTGGTCGATTTCTTTGAAACAGTCACCAAGGCCATTGACAAGGGGAAGGTGGTCCACACAACCTACCTAGACCTCGCACAAGCCTTCGATACAATACTACACTCGGGCATTATAGATGAGCTCACCAGCTTAAATATAAACCCCTATGTCACTAGATGGGTTGCAAACTGGCTCAAGGACAGAACCCACATGGTTAGAATTGCTGGAGCCAAGTCAGACTCCAAATCAGTTACAAGTGGCATCCCACAAGGCTCAGTCCTGGGACCTCTCTTGTTCGGTATAAATTTCTCAGAGTTACTGGCCAACATGGAAGGGCTGTAGCTGACCAAGTTCGCAGATGACTGCAAACTGGGAGCCATAATCGACTCTCCAGCCGACACAAGCATCCTCCAAAAGGGCCTCATAGAAACAGACAACTGGTGCCAGAGCCATGGCCTCAAGCTAAACGCCAAAAAGTGTATAGTCATCCCCTTTGGCAAAAACAAAGTGCCCACAAATTACCACATAAGTGGTAATCCAATAAGTACAGAAGAAGTAATTAGGGACCTGGGGACCCAAGTTGATAGCAATCTCTCATTTGACAACCACGTGGCCAAAGTGGTTAGAAAAACATTTTATATAGCCCACCTAATCATGAAGGGATTCACATCTAGATCAGGGGAGGTCATCATGCCTCTTTACGCATCCCTCATCTGGCCCATAATTGAGTACAATGCCCCTTTTGGGATGTACCTTACCAGACACCTGCAGCAACTGGAAAGACCCCAAAAGTACCTCACCAAGAGGATCCAAGGGCTCAAACAGATGCCATATGCTGCCCGGTTAAAGAAACTCCAGCTCTACTCAGTGGCATACCGCCTCCTCAGAGGCGATCTGTGCCTGACATATAAAGCCATGTCCAACCCAGAATTAATGCACATGCTGCACCTCAGAAAATCCAAATCCCATCGAGCTACACGCTCGAGAGACTTGAACCTCAGCACTGAAATAAATAGGACATGCTGGAGGGACAGATTCATAACCCAGAGGCTCCCTTCACTCTGGAATAAAATCTCAGTCCAGGTTAGGCAGAGTCCCTCATTGACTCTCTTCAAGAGGAATCTTGATGAGTGGATGGGGGATCATAGGTTTACCCCGGGTATTACTTCTGTGTCACTGTTAGACAGAGGCACAGTATACTAACCTCAAAAAAGGGCATAGCAAAATTAATTTAAAATGGGTGGTGAAAGCCAAACACACTCTGGCTAGGCTTATAAATGCCCTAGGGCAGATAGCTTAGTATGAACCTATGAACCTATGAACCTATATGCAGCACAACATTGGATTTGAACCCAGGACTGTGTGTGGCAAAATATACTACATATAAGTAATTTAACAGAATGTGCTACTGACTCTCTACTCCAGATGGTATATTTGCAAGATATATGTGCACACATACAGGCTGTGACAAACATTTTCTACATCCATCAGTGTGTGCATGGCTTTATATGGATGTATGTCTGCACCAGAGTCTCAGTTGAACATGTATTTTGTCACTAATGCCTTATCAGGTGACTTTCTACATGTTGCTGATAAAAGGGCACATTTATCTGCTATCGCAGGCCTCAGTTACATCTATTATCATGTATTTGGCTGTCTAGTGGTGTTCTATTGCACCAGAATCCAAGGTACAGTCCCATGTTTTCCATTACATTTTAGTCCAGTTTGCATGGTGCAGCACAGTGTGCAGCTACACTCAAACATGCTAATGACTGTAATTTGCAATTATTATGTTTTGTTTAAACCACCTGTTTTAAATAAGAGTTATGTGACGTGGCAGCTTAATGCATTGTGCTGCAGGTGTGATGGGCTCAGATTTGAAACATGGCAGAAGTGTTTATTTTGTACTTGTGATTTACAATGTTAGAAACACATATACTCATTATAGTTGTATTTAGCTGAGCTTAGCTAAACTGCATGATGTGGCACATCATGCAGGAAAAAATGTAAAGAAAAGAAAAAAAGGGGATATAGGAAAGTGATCAAATTGGAGAAAGCAGGGTGAAAAACATATTGAAATACAGGGAGGGGATATGCAGGAAGGGTGTAGGAAAGAACCATAGCAATCCATTTTTTGTACAGCAACAACTGTGCACATCGACAGATTTGTAGATGAATTAGGATTATCAAACCCCAGAGAGAGAGGGGTGAGGGCAACATAACTGCATTGTCAAGCCAATTGGACTGAATTATGTGTGTCCAGTGGACATGTGTGCAAAATGGAGAGCTATGTATGGGATGATTTTTTTCTGGGGGGAACAGGTGCCTATTTTCTTTTAAAGTTTGAGTGGAATGTTGAGGAAGGGATATAAGTACATGTGGAGGAGGTAAGTTGGGTAGGTGAGGATGCATTTGGAAACAGACAAGACAGCAGATGGGGCAGTGTGTTTCACATGAGGGGGTGAACACCTTGGACGGGGAAGGTGTTGTGGAATCCGAGTGCCATGTGCCTCCAGACAACAGCAGTTTGACTCACATCCCCACCCATGGGACTGTCAACACTGCTCCATCACTGTCCCAAGGGTGGCTGTGCTGGAGGCTGGGCACCAGGGCATGTCTGCCCCACCAGGATGGCCAGCATGCCCAAAATCCAGTGCAGGCATTGGTCATCTCCACAGTGGACTATCCTGCACACCAGGACTGGTAGCTCATCCCAGGTGCCTATTCTCCCTCTACCACCACTACCAGAGGGGAACTGGGCCCCATTCCCTGAGGCTTCACTAGCCAACACAGCAGGTAGTGCAGGGGCAGCAAAGGGATAACCACCAGTTTGGGACCCAGACATGCTGGGACCCGGTGCCACAGCCGGCTGAGGCAAGGTAGTGGGATCAGCTGAAACCGGCCTACCTTGACGTGCTGTGGTAAATGACGTAAAGCAATAAGTTAGTTACTAACAACCAAACCCTTGTTAGTATTAAACAGAATGGAACATTATATTTATTAATACAAATACATATTTATGTATATCATGTGCAACACAACATTAAGTAACATAACAGTCAGTATGGTAACAGCATGCCAGTACAAAGTCAACCATAAGGCTAACAAAATGGTTAGTTTAACACAATTGAATCATAATAAAACATAACAATAATAAATTACTTTTTCCAAAATATAGCTACTTTAACAAATTATGTTAATATTAATTCATAATAATGCATTACAATAATGAATAAATGAAGATAAGGGGTGGGTAGAGAGAGAGTGAGAGAAACATTCCATTAGTTACACTGCAGTTGATATCCCTGACAACACTGGGCATACATATTTCTATAGGTGTGTACTGACAGTTGTGATTACAGTGACTACAATTCTCCTATAGCTGTTCATGGGTTCATAGGTTCATAGGTATTTACTAGGCTAATGACCACAAGGCCCTTTTTAAGACTAACCATGGATCCCAAATCTCTGACAAGATCTGATACCTTTGATAAGTGTAAGCATGGGCCTTGGATATGAACCAGTTACAGGTTACCTGTGTCCATTATAGAAATATGTGCCAAACCAGGGATGAATTTCCAGTTTCCCATCCAGTTGTCTAAGCTGTACTTGCATTGGGTTAGGGAGGAACTCTGCTCCACATGGATGGGGAGCCGTTCCCATAGACGGGCAGTCTCTGGGATACATACCTATCTCTCCAGCAGGTCCTATTTATATCACAGGAAAGGTTTAAGTCTTTAGACTGGATAATTCTGGTGCTGTTTGTTTTGTGAATATGCAGAAGGTTCATCAGAGTAAGGTGTGACAATGCCCTGTATGCCAGGCATAGATCTCTCCTCAAAAGCCTGTAGGAGACAGAATATATGGATAGGGCCTTGAGGCAGCCTGCATAGGACATATTACTTATGCCCTGTAGTCTTTTAGTGAGGACCCTCTTTGGATGTTACAATTGTTGGATGTGCCTGGTTAAGTACATACTAAAGGGGGGAATGTACTCAATGATAGGTCTGATGAATGCCAAATACAGTGGAACAATGACTTCCTTGGACTTAAATGCCATACCTTTGTTTATAAGTTGAGCAACATACAATGATTTCCTCACCACTGTAGACACATGATGATCAAAGGCTAGATTACTATCTATGTGTGTCCCTAAGTCCCCGACTACTGGGTCAACTCTAAGGAGTGTGTTGTCAGTACAATAGTTACCAGGGATGAATGACTTCCCAAAGGATACTATTATGCATTTCTTGGCATTTAATTTTACTCCATGGCTCTGACACCAGTTGCTTGTCTGTGTCAGCCCCACCTGGAGAACATTTGTGACAGCATGAGATTCAATGACAGCTCCTGATTTGCAATCATCTGCAAATTTAGTCAGCCAGAGACCACTGACATTGGCCTTGACTTCTGAGAATAAATGAGAAAAAGGGGCAGTCAAAGGCTGATCCCTGAGGGACTCCGCTTGTGACGGCCCTCTTTGTAGGTCCTGTCTGTGAGCCAGTTGGCTATCCACTGGGTGACATACGGGTTTGTACCTAACCTCTTGAGTTTTTCAGCAATGCCAAAGTGAGGTATTGTGTCACGTGCCCTTGCCAGGTTAAGGTAGGCAGTGTGAATGATTTTCCCTCATCCATTGCTTTGGTGACCTTGTCAAAGAAGTTCACCAGGTTGAGTAGACATGATCTGCCCTTGATAAAACCAAACTGGGTTGGGTCCATGTCTGGAAGTTTACTATATCTCTATTGATCATCTCCATGATAATTCTTTCCTTGGCTTTACATATAAGACTAGTGAGATTTATGTGTCTGTAGTTTCCACGGTCTGTAGATGGCCCCCTTTTGTGCGGAGGGATGACTGTTGCCTTTCTTCATTCATGAGGCACAAAGCCTGTTTTCAGGCTACAGTTAAATAGTAATTCCAGAAACGCTGATAGATCATGTTTCATGCTATTTAGAAGGCATCCTGGGATATTGTTTGGGCCCATAGTTACAGTGTTCTTGGTCTTAGAGAGAGCATTAAGGACCTGTTCCCTAGTGATAGTATGAGAAGGTATATTTGATTATATTTCCTGAGGGAAGGTTTAGGCAGAGAGAGGGGTAAAGTTGGAGCTGAATTTATCAACCATGAGGTTTGCTATATCTTCTGGCTCAGTATAGGTGGCTCCATTTACAATGAATACTTCACACAATTGTGTATTGCCTTTGAAGCTACAGACATAGCTAAATAATGCTTTGTGATTTTTCTTGGCCTGGGAGGCCAAACTTACCTCAAACTTGGCTTTAGCAGACTTTATTTGTTCTCTATGTTGTTTGGTTAGTTTGATGAGTGTTTTTATCCTGCTGGGTGCTGCACCTCCTAATTTTTCCCATGATTTTCTTCCTCCTGTTATATAGCCGATTGATTTTGTGATTCTGCCAGGGTGGTTTGTTTTTTGAGTTTGTTCTGTATTTCTTTCTGGTGGATACAGCTGCCTCTATGCAGCTATTAATATGCTTGTGCAGGTTCTCTGTGAAGAGTTCTGCATAGGCAGAGGTGTTCACAGCTTGACATTTTGCCAGGTTCTCACTTAATAGCACGAGGTTAGCCTTAGAATAGTTCCTGAATATTCCAGATTTAGCTGGGGGTCCAGGTTTTATTTTTACTTCAAAAGAGACCATTTTGTGGTCTGACCTTACCAGGGAAGGCATTACAGTAGGGGGTATACAGCAGTCTCCCATATTAGTGAGGACCAGACCCAGTATGGTTGCACCCCTGGTTGGTTTATTGACTATCTGGTCCAGGGAGTTTATGTTTACAAAATCCAGGAATCTCTGTTTCTGTACATTTGGTGTCATATAGGATTTACAGTTAATAGTGGGGTAATTAATGTCACCCATGAATATGGTATTGGATTGGATGGTTAGTGTTTATAATAAGTTTAAATACATGGCATGGGTTTCCTGGGTCAGAGAGGGAGACTTATAGCTTGCAAGTAAGTGGTATTGGATTTTACCTATGGTGGTTTGAATCAAGTGCATTGTCCTGTTTGACAAACCTTGAAGTATATTTACTTTTGATGTAAATAGAGACACCTCCACCTTTACTCCCTGTCTTTGAAGTAGCTGGCCTAAATGTGTGAAAAGCATTATAACCTTGCACTGTTGGCATGTTCCAAGCAGCTTTAAACCACGTCTCAGTGACTGGACAGATATCAGCATTCTCTAGGGTAATGAGAGCTTCTAAGTAGTGCAGTTTTTTGTTTAGACTTCTAACATTGAGCAATAATACCATTACATTTTCTTGGTTTTGATTTGATTTGCTATTTCGGAAGTACTTTCAGTTTGGCATTGCCAAAAAAAAGGCACTATGGGGGAAGACAATGTTTTAGCTAATATTCAAAAGACTAGAGAGGTGATTTGCAGACCATCCTTGGCAAAGCTGTGTGGTCTGTTGACCATTTCATTCAATGCTGACAAATATTGCACCCCTTTAGACTGATACCAGAAACTAAGCCAATTATTAAAGTCAATCATATTTTGCTCATATTGTGGCATGATCCTTGGAGAAGGTAAAATTCTGGTTAATGCTAGCCTCATACTAGCCTGAGGCACATATTCCAAGAACTCCATGATGTTTCTCTTCATATAGTCTAGGGAGGTACATCTCAGGTCAATTAGTCCCACATGGACAATGACTGCATCATATTGGTATTTGTGGTCCAATTACCTGAGTCCATGTGTAATGTGGTAGATCCTAGCCCCTGATAAGCAACTGACAATAACTTTTTCCTTACTCAGTCTGGTGAGACGGACATCAGTGTGTCTCATGATGGAGTCTCCAATGACTAGAATGTTGGATTGTGTGGTGACTTGTTTTATGGGCTTAGAGGTAGAGGCTCTATGAGATGTAGCTGCATGTGTTGATGTGGTTGTTGTGTTGAAAGAGAGCATTTGGGGCTGGTGAGGGTATTTGCTATGTGCACTTCATCTAGGAGGTCTTTGTGGTTTAGGAAGGCTACATGTAAGTGCCTCAACATATGGGGGTCTATACATCTGCTTTGAATTGTGTGTGATGGGTACAGCATGTGTACTACTGATAATCTTATTGACATTAGGAATACTTTTATGTGAGAGATTTACCTCCAGTGACATTGTGTAAATATATCTATCACATACTGTATCAGTTTGTTTGAGAATTAACTGGTTATCAGTAAACATGAGGCAATGTCTACATTGCCTCAGGATACCCATATCCACCAAGCCAGTAAAAGAGACAGTAGAAAAGTTCATATCCATAGCAACCATCCATTTTTTATTGATTAGACAGTTGGAGTGAGAATATCAATCACTGTCAGGAGTATCCTGTTTGCAACTATGTGGACAGTGCTGGGCACTGCAAACTAATTGTCCTATGTGCAACTAGGTATTGGAGAAATTTCAATTGTGCTTTTACAGGAAAAATGTCATTCAAGGCATCTGAGTTTGTACAGAGCACTGCCAAACACTTGAGGGGAAACTAATACGTAAACCCTGAAAATTTAAGGATGAAGTATTTAGGCAGATATTCTGAAGTTAGAAACAAATCAAGCAGTACTTACTGAAAACAAAGAATTAGCTTGTCAAGAATGATGAAAAGAGGAGAGTCTCATGAATGGCTACCTCTTGGCTACTACTAATGCTGGTCTCACCACAGCTTCACTATTTTGGGATACAATGCTCCTTTGCTTCTTCTCTCACCAGAAGCAAAATGATAGCACCAATCCCAAGAAGAGAAGAAAGCCACAGCCTGTTTGGTGATCTACAGTCTTGTCCCAGATGATGCAAGGGTCTGTAGGCTTTTGGCCTTTTTCTGGCAGATGCATCGAATAGCAACCAGAACAATCAGGTACATTAAGCACAGGCACTCACTCTCCAACCAGAAGCAGTCAGAAATCAATGCACTCTGCTCCTTTTCTCACCAGGATCAGAATATAAGCACAGATTCCAAGCTGTCACCTATAAAACAGTTATTAGTGTTTCTGGTGAGCAGCCATCTCCAGAAATGAATGTCCTTATACTCCTTCTCTCACTAAGAGAAAAGAGAAGCACTAATCCCAAGATGACTACGAGGCAAAATGTGGGCTTTCCAGTAACTGATAGTCTTGCAATAAATGCTTAAAGGTAAGATGAAAAAATGGTTTGTCCTAAACACTGCAGTGTGCACTAAGCAGTTAGATATGAAAATGGGTAACTTAAGTATTAACTGTTTAAAAAGTTAAGTTTTAGTGGAGAGCTCTATTTTTAAAAGAGCAAGATAGATTGAAAGGGGGTGGGCACTTTTGTATTCCGGTACTATGGAATACAATAGAATGGCCAATACATTTAAATAGCTGAAGGGGAGTGATTGCACAAAATGATCATTTTGTGCTTACTCACACCACCCAGTGAAAATGAGGGAAGGAATGAGATATATGGTCAAATTAACATAAGGGGAAGGCAACTGGAAAGACAGCGGTATTTAAGAACACAACAGTGACAGGGTGGAGGGTGGGAAAATTCTGTCTGACTCACAAAAGACAGAGCTGTGGTCTCTTTTCAAGTTTTAATACACAGTTAAAAGCAGAGTGCAAGTAAAACACAGTGTAAAGAAAACAAATCACATTATACAAAACAGAAACAGGTAACAATGTAATACAAAATACAATTAATAAAAAGCAAACTAACGTGTTCCTCACAGCAAGCTGAAGCAGAGTCTGGGTGAGTCTTTCCAGTAAAGTTCTGAAATGTTTTTATTTTACCCTTTAAATAGAAGGTTTGGTTTCTAGCCCCCCCCCCCCAGTTCTAAGATGATTAACCTTAACTGACCTGTTCTAATTTCTGTCTGATTCACAAGAGACAGAGCTGTGGTCTCTTTTCAAGTTTTGATATGCAGTTAAAAGCAGAATGCAAGCAAAACACGGTGTAAAGAAAACAGATCACAATATACAACATAGAAAAGGGCAATAAAGTAATACAAAATATAAGAAATAAAAAACAAACTAACCTTTTCCTCACAGCAAGCTATAGCAGAGTCTGGGTGACCTTTTCTAGTAAAGTGTCGTAGCATGTACATACCTCTCAAGCTGATAGCATGGGACAATAAGGGCCAAGCACTAACAAATGCAAGTACAGAACTACACAGAATGGTTTCACATAATGTGGACTTATATAAATACTAGGGTGTTCTGTAAATGTATTTGGCAACAAATTGCATTCCAGGTAATAATTTATCTGGTAAACATGTGACAGACAGTTTTAATAACATTAAGTGAAATTGTGACAGTTGAGAGGCATGTTTGCATACAGTAGTTAAACTAGACAGCCGTCATGTCTTAGTTGGCAGGCATGGGAACAGAACCCACTAGCTATGACTGCAGGGGGCATCTGCAAATAATGTAATAATTGACTGCAGCAGAATAGTACAGACACACAAGAGATACAGCCATACTGGGATTACACAGTTTTATTTTTGAATCAACAATGCTGATGAACACATTGATTCTATGAGATGTAAACACAATATCTGTACATAATATGGGTTAACTCACCTTAACAATTTTGTGTTCCTGGAGAGAGAGAAAATGTGAGTATCATGTGTCTGATACTGAAAATGTCGTGCTACATAGCACTCATACATCTCAACTTCTTAGAACAAAAAATCTGGACAAAGCCATAAGTAAAAGTGGGATAAGGGCCTAAAAATATGGAAAATGTTTATGGGTGTTGCATTACCATGAAATTTCTGAAGGCTATGAAATCTGAAACTCAAATGTCTGTCATTTTTTCTTACTTCAGTCTTGCACAATTTGCCATTCATGTGCCAGAAAATTACAATTCTATGATAAGTGGACCAAATATATGAAGCCAAAATCTGCACATTCTACAAACATCTGTACAGTTGAGAGGTATGACACTGGATTCGAACCCAGGACTGTGTGTGGCTAAACTTACTGTATTCAAAGGAATTAACAGACTGAGCTTCTTAGTTACTGCCATTTAAAGGGTGACTGATACTTGCCTGGAGATCATCTGGAAACATACTATGAATTATGCAATACAAGTTATATGACATTCCTCTAGCATTCTAGTACTGTTACAGTATTATACTAGACTGCAGTGACAATTTAACACACATGCATTTAATACAACCATAGTGTATATATCACTACTGGTGAACACATATCATTGTTATTGGTTTGAAATATCTGTGAAGTCCACACACAATATATGGCCATGCTGCAGACTAGCTCACCCACATACCTTTATTACCTGAAGTTTGTGGCAGGCAGAGCATTATGTGACCAGTATTGGTCTAAAGGCAGCCTTGCACAATACTAAGAGTTAAGCAATACAGTTTGCAGCCATTATATTTGCATTCTACAACTATTACAGTGTTATACCTGACTGTAGCAACCTTACCTTATAGACTCAATGCATGCAGCTCTACTGCAATGGTTATGACAAGCCCATTCTGTTGCACACCATTTTCCTTTCTGTTGCTGATATTGTTTCTTATTTTTATTGAACTGCAGTTGCTATTATTCATTTATTGCACTGCAGCTCTAATTCCACATTTATTGCACTACAGACTTTATTATATATACTTTATTGCAGTTAATGCTTTACTCTTTCTTGCTTATTACAGTACAGTTGGTATAATACATCTATACTCACCACTCTCACGGTGCAACCTAGTCAGGTACCCAGCATGGGACTCAACATTGTGAGCCCTCTCAGCTGCAGCTGTTGAGAGAGAGGCACACCATTATGCATACCAGTTTTGCAAACATTCAGCTTGCAATTTGTTAAGACAGCAGAAACATACATACTTGTGGGGCATTCTATGCCCTCACTTTTTGGACACAGGTGTCCAAGGTTCCCTTCTTTTGCCTTTTCAGATCATCATGGTGGTGATGATAATGCTCCCCTGTGCAGGGGGATACTAGTAACACTGGTGAGTTCTCTGGCCAACCAATTCAGGCCTCTGCCTTACACTCTGAGCCTTGTAAACTGCCCTGCAGCAGCCTATCATCATATTTTTTACAAGCAGCCCAACCCTGGCCCTGCACTCCTGAATACCCCACCACTGTGCCTGAAAGCATACACTTTCCCCAACACCACCAGCCATACCAACAGTTTTTTGAACTCCAATGAATTCTGTAGAATTCCTGCCTATCGAACTTAATATAGGCTGTTTCCTACTCTTGCACGTCACTGAACAACATTCCAAAAAGTGCTGCATCATTTAATAGCATGCAGACCAGCTAAGTAGAGCTGAGCAGAGTGAAGACTCACACAACCATGGTTTAAGGGAAGTGTAGCATTGCACAAACACTAGCAGCCATTAACAAGTTTATGTGGAGCTTAGCATGATTGAGCAGAGAGCATCAGTGCCATATTTTGCAATTTTATTATTATTTCTAGAACAATAGTTCAGTACATTACAGAAATGTTCTGCTTGCTATGGATTTGAACCCAGGACCTACTACACATATAGCTGCAACTCTACCCATTTAGCTGCTTGGATATTATGAAAACTTGTATATCTTCACATATACTACTGAGCTACATGTAAGCTTTACTGGGCATCACATCACACCATGCAAACACATGTAAACAAAGCTTTAAATAAATAATTAATTACATCTAGTTTCTACTTTTAGATGTCAGGCAGATGTCAGATATTATGTATGAGCTCTGCTCTGATTGGCTGAGCTCTGTACTGTGCCATGCAAATGGCAATGAAAAATAAATATCTGAAAAATACAAACAGATGTAATTATGATTATTTATTCCTATTTTTAGATGTCTGGCAGGTGTCAGCTGTCTATATCTGAGCACAGTTTGGCAGTGCTGAGCTCCACGCTGCGCCATTCAAACAAGCAGTTAAAAAATTATTAAAATAAAATGGGCACATAACACATTGTTGAAATGAAATATTACAAATTTGCCACACTTCACAACATTACTACAGTGGCGGGGACCATTGCAGGGAGCCTCAGACTCCTTTGCAGCCACAGCTAGCTGCTACATCTCTCCCTACACTGATTCAATATCCGTGTTCCTTGGATCTTCCTCGGCAGTGCATCATCATTAATATGCATGGCGCACTGTCGAGGGGGAATCATGGCCATCTACACAGATACATTCTGTGTAGGTTCTACACTGTGTCTATATGGATTATATTAAATCCTGATGTATATGTGTCATCTTTTCATTCTATAACATTTTATTCTTTATTATCATTACATTGTAATGCAAAATATTTCTTTTTTATTTTTTGATTAAATTTGTTTCTCCCTTCTCTTTCCCCTACATAACAATTTCATTTTCTATTTCTTCATTTTGCAGTAACACATTTTGGTTACTTTCATCATGTATAACATCACTTTAAATATGTACTTCCATTTTAAGTTTAAATATGACTAATTTCAACAATTTCAGTGTTAAGTGCACTGAACCTGCAAACAGCATTTACTTTCTCTTGCAATGATAGACAGCCAAAACATAAATGGTTCTCTTCACTACATTTCCTTCACACATAGAATGTCCATGTTGTCCATACTGGGAATGCTTAATTTTCATGCTATCTTGTATCAAATCATTTCTGTCTACAATGAAAAAAAAAACATGGATTGGGATCAACTCAATATTTAATGGTTCCTGTCATTCATCATAATGATAGTTTGTAATACCTGGCAAATGTACTTGTTTTCCCTCTTTTAATTCAAGGTAAACCTATATTTCCCAAACCCTTTCCATACTCCTGTCATCAAGCACTTTTTGAGATATCAAATACATTTTTGCAATGTTCAAAAAATAAAAAGCTTTCATTTTCTCTTGTTTTATGTCAATGGTTCTAAACTGCACTGTTGCCTTTCTCCTGGATTGCACATCTAAATGTTTAAACACATATGGCTGGATTTCATAAAGTTTGTGGAAGGTACTTATGGACAGAGCAGCATGCCAAAGGAAGCATTTAGTACACCAGCTGCGAGAAACAATTTCAGAAAACACTTACTTCAGAATTTAATAAAATCCATGTAGGCATAGCGTAGAGCCTGCACAGAAAGTACTGCAGCCATGTATGCAGTTCTCCCTCAGTAACGTTCCATGCATATTAATGATGCTGCATTGCTGAGGGACAGCTGTGTAACACTGTTATTGAATCAGTATAGGGAGTTTGTTACAGTCTCCACAGATGAGTAACACACCCCTTGCACAATCAAAGTGCATTATATCAATGTAGTAAAAGTTGTAATTTTTTAATTTTTATTTATTTTTTTTGTGATGTTTGCACAGCATGGCATGCAGCAATTGGCATGTGCAAGACATATAAAAAAAGAAACTGGATATATTTAATTATTAATGCAAAGGACAAGTTTTACCATAGCTAAGTGGGATTGTGTGGTGCAGCACTGTGCTGAGCAGTGCTTAAATGAGGCTGAGAGGTATATCTAAAAGTATAGCAATATTCTACACATCCACATAGCCAAATGGTTAGAGTGACAGCCTTATGTGCAGTAGATGCAGAGTTTGAATACACAGACAGGTTAGTAAGCATGTATTTTCCAAATACAAAATATGCCACTTATTTTTACATCCTGATATGCTGTGCTCAGCTAAGCTCCACTAAACCCTGCTAAGCCCTGCCAAGCACTGCTTAAAAAAGATCCATTTTTAGCACTGCTGGGCACAGCTTAGAATGACGCAGCTCTGCTTATATGGTCTATGCACTGCTAAGCATTGCCAGTTTAAGCACTGCTGAGCTCAGCTCAGCTGGGTTGTGTAGTGCTAAGCGGTGCACCACATTTTTAAAAATTGCCCAATGGCATTAAATGGCAGGAAAACATGCTATATTAAGTTCATTAGGTGGGAATACAGCATAAACAATTAGAGTTTGAGCTGTGCAGAAACTATGGCAAGTGTTGGAGAGGGTGCGTGCTTCCGGGAACAGTGGAGGCATTCTGGAGTCTAGGGTCATAGTTAGACTCTTAGTGAAAGACCATGATGACCTGCTGCTGCAAGGGCAGTTCCAGGGCTCACAGTGCAAGGTGGAGGCATGAGACCGGCTGGCACACAATCTCACCAGTGCTACAGATATCCCCCACACAGGTGAGCAGGTATGTCACCACTATGATGACCTGAAGTGTCAGAAGGGGGATCTTCTGGACACCTGGGTCTGGGAAGCTCAGGCTAGGAATGCCCCACAAGTTTGTAAGTACTATTAGCAGTGTTTTACCAACACCTAATCTGAATGTTGGATAGACACATATGCATAATAGTGTGCTACTCTCCCTACAGCTGCAGAGGAGAGAGCTGGCAAAGTGGAAGCATAAGGGAGGTGCCTAGCCAGGCTGCACTGTGAGCGTGGTGAGTAGGGAAGTAACTTGCAATCTATAGTCATATAAGCAGGAAAGAGTAAAGTTTTAACTGTCAGTAGGTATATAAAGCTTTGATTGTGGTGCAATGAATGTGGTCGTACACCTAGACTGCAATAATTGACCACTGTCAACTGTACTGCAATAAGCAGAGAAGAGTAAAGCATTAACCTTGATAACGTAAATGAAATAAAGTTTCAGTTGCAATAACTGTGAAATTATAGCTGCATTGCGACTAGTGCCATGCAATAAAAACATGAACCTATAGCAGTAACTGCATGAAGATACCAGTAATAAAGCTGTTTTGTGCAATCTGTGTGTAAGTAGGGCTGTTCTGCATGAAATCAAATATGACAACTGTTCTTCAAGAACAACACAAAACAAGACCAGTTCCTGTCTTTAGGTATATCTCATCTAGAGAGTTGTGCAATAATTGTAGAGTCACAGCTGTGTTACAACAAATGAAGTATAATACCTGTTCTGCAATAACACATAAAGCTATAGCAAGAACACCCATGGGAGTGGAGGCAGAGAGGCAGTAGTCACCCTGGATCAACAACCAGTCATGGTGCGCAGGATTGTGCATAGGAGTTATGACCAATGCCTGCACCAGATTGAGGGCAGATTGTACAGCCTGGTGGGGCCAGAGGGCCTCGGTGCCCAGCTTTCAGAACAGCCACTTTTGGGACAGTGAAGGAGGAGTGTTAACTGTCCATGGGTGGGGATGTGTCATGCTGCTGCCATCTGGAGGCACATGCACCTTTGATTCCACAACACCCTCCCCATCCAATGTATTTACTCCCTCATGTGACATGCAGCACCCCATATGCTGTCTTGTCTGTCTGCAAATCCAACCTCTCCTACCCAACTTACCTCTCCACACATGCCTACATCCCTGCACCAACATTCCACTCTCTCCTTAAAAAAAAAAAAAATGGGCACATGTCCCACAAAAACGTATTGCCCCATACATAACTCTCCATTTCACACGTGTCCACTGGACACAACTAATTCTTACATTAATTAATGAACACATTTATGTCATTCTCACCCCTCTCTCTGGGGAGTGTGGCTCCAAATTCTGTAATACCTGTGCAGCTGCTACTGTCCAACAAATGGAGAGCTATGGTCCTTTTTGACACTCTTCCTTCGCAACCCTACCTGCTTTCAGTATGTTTTCCCCTTGCTTGTCCCCATTTCACCACTTTCCTATCATCCCTTTTTTCTTTTCTTTTTTTTTTTAGCGCAGGTTTGCATGGAGCTAAGTGGCCCACAATGCAAACCCGCTTAAAACTCCTTAAAAGTGCCTTGATCATCTTATGTGTTTTTCACAGTGTTAGGCACATCTGCAAAATAAATACCCCTGCCACAGCTCAATCCTGGGCTCCTGTCAACTACAGCACAGTGCATTAAACCACTAGGCCACTCAGCTCTGAATTAAAACTGGTGTTTCCAGCAAAATATACTGAATGCCACTGACACACTGCAAGTACATATAACGGGAAAAATGGCAGTGTACTTGGGATTGTCATGCAGGCTCTACACCAGTATATAGTCAAATAAATAATAATGGATGTACATGAGGCCTGGAATAGCAGGTATACTAAATAAAAACACTGTTGTACTGCTAAAGGCACCAACAGGAAAAAAGGTAAAAGTAATGTATCCATGATAAGCCACTATGGCTAGATAAGTCTGTTATAAAAATATAACATTAGTCTCCAAATTAAAAACAAAATAATATAGCTGAAAATGCTTATCAACAGTTAATTTTGTGCTCATTTCTTTTACCATTGTTTTTAATTTGGAGATTAATGTTATATTTTTTATAACAGACTTATCTAGCCATGGAGGGATAGCAGGTATAGCTGTCAACTGTACAGACTGTTGCAGAATGTCCACAGTTTTGCCACCTAGTTTTGGCCCAGGTTTCACAAAAACAAATGCGTCTGGTAAAATAGTGGCAAATCATCAAAGATTGAGGTTAGAAAATCATGACAGACATTGGAGTATCATGCATCACACCCTTCAGAAAACACATGGTAATGCAAATCTTGTTATTCTATCAACATTAGATGTTTGTAAGAGCAATATGTTAAGATTGTCCCTAGTTTTGGGCCTGTGTTCTACTTGTATGTATGGCTTTTCCCACGGTTCTTGCTCTAACAGGTTGAGAGGTATGATAACAGGTAACCTTTCCCTTTTATCAGTAACATCTTTACACACTTACTAAGGCACTGTTAAATGCATTGCATGCAGTACATTTTGCCACTCACAGTCTTGGGTTCAAGTCCAGTGTTTTGCACTTCAATTACATTCTTGTGAATACATCAAATAATGACTGAGTCATGCAATGTTAACCCACACAGGTTGCTGCTATTCAATTGCCTGCTACCCATGTTTGCAAGTCAAAGGTCTGAAGGTAGGGACACACTGCACATATTAATAAAGCCTAACTCTATGTTGCCTACTACTTTGTGACTGGCACTGTTACATAACAGATGTACCTTAAGCACATGCCTTGAGTGGACTGTAAAGGCTACCCTCACCCTGGCTCTGCTGTAAAGAGAGAGCTGACACTGCTGCCTCAGTTACACATACAGTTACATGTCCTTCAAAGTGTTCACAATCCCCCCCATGTGTCATAGGCTGCAGCAGCCACTACAGACTGCAACATATGTAGCTGCATGTTAAGCTACCTGCTGCAGACCTCACAACTCCCCAGAACAAGAGATCCAGACAAACACCATACATAAAGGGGGGTGGAAAGGTCCAGCAACAGAGACATGTTTTACAGTTTACCCATACAAACATAGTGAGTGGATAGTATAGCCACCACTGCATCAGCATGCATATTCTGAGGGGTATGACATCTGACACTCACATATCTCTTCCCCTTTACTGAACTAGCAGATAATCACAATGTCATGCGACAATGGCTAAACATAGCATGCAAATCTGTGGACATACATCATAAATCTCAACAGTGGACAGTATTTGTACCTACCCTCTGTGATGCTGCAGGCTCCACACCTCACTAATGTCCATCTCAAACACTGAGGAAAGGGGCCAAGACCTACATGAAGGCCTTAAATATTGCATTGTGGTGCCATGTCATTGGCTAATGAAAGTGCAACCCAGCTGTTTTGGATGCAATTAGCAGGTCTGAGTCACAGATTGGTGCACAGGCAAGTACCTGTTAATGAGCATTATCTACAAAAGACAATTAACTGCCTATGGGAAACAGGTCTGTATGTTGCTTCATCAAGACAGACTAGGATTTAGCAAGCTTTTTTTCTTAAGGATTTGTTCACAAAAGTATTACATCACTCTACCAGGTATGTAATGCACATCTCCATATATTGAGATGCATATGGGAAGATTTAGGGATGGGCAATAGAGATTTCAACAGTAGGCCTGGAGTACATCTATGGGAATGACATGTTGTTGACATTCTGCTGTCAAACAGCTACAGGCATGCCTCTGCACTGTGCCTGCTGTGAATTAAATCACAACTGTGGCCCTCTCACTCCCTCCTACAATGGTCGGCTCCTGTATGAAAGCTAGGGGATTATGAGTTACACATACTGACAGTACAAAAGGGTGGACACAGCTGTAATATCACATGATGTACTGTTAGCCAGCTACTCTCTGTCTGTGACTATCACACAGGAATATTTCAGACATTGTAAAGGTGTCCATGATTGTCCCTGATGTACTCTGGCTAGGTCACTGCTTTGTCGATATTTGTATTTCATCACTTCAGGGCTATGGCTAACACATCTGGCAACCCCTGCAGCAGGAATCCAGGTCATAGCCACTATGAGTGTGGGGACACAGGCCCATCCTCAGCGACAGAGTGTACATATTGGCCACACAATGTTGGTGCTGCTGGACTGTCCCATATAATTGTAATAACACACACCTATTTGTCTAACAGTCGCTCTATGACATACTAGTGGGACTTTGCCCATAAGGGACACACCACAGTAGATTTGCACTGATGGGTGTGGAGACATACAGCACACTTTGTCATGGCACACAGGGACATAACCAGTACTGCTACTATGTTGGTGATAGCCACACACATATTGTGTTGATAGATTGCAGTGCATGATGTGGGAGGTAGCTGTGGATAGGTCAGGCCATTTTGTTTGTGCAGGCTCTGTACATAGTGGATGCCCACATATATGGTTCTGTGATGTGTTCCCCTCTTGTTGCAGTTCAGGAAGGATGTATCAAAGGAGGCCCTCACCAATTTCAGCCACTGAAAAAAATAATGTTATCCTGGATGGCCTTAGACTGCATCATGATATTCTGCTATCCAGGAGTCGCCAGCATTGTGAACATCGTGCAGCACTGTGGGCTGACCTCATCACAGCAGTCCACCAGATAGGGCTCCAGGACAGGACCTAAGAGCAGGTCTGACACTGGGCATCACATATGGTCAATGCTGCATGGGAAAGGGCTGCCACTGTGGCCAGGGACCATGCTGCCACCAGTGGAGGTCCTGCAACAGAACATCCACTGTCGGTCACAGAGGAATTCCTGGCAAACCTGGGATGAACCAAATGTACCAGCCATGCATTGCCATATACATCCTGGAGGTGGATGCACCAGCATCCACATCAGAGAAGTGCCCAGGTAAGCTTCCTGTGTTCATCACTGTAATATCGTAATACTGTATCAATCATTGTGTTAGCCTTTGCATACCAGTACATGGGTGTCAGGTTTATCTGAATTGGAGAGGGGTTGTTATTAACACACAGTTGTCCATACATACTCAGAATGTCAGTAATATTGGCAGTATCACATTAGCTACTGTACATGTTGATATACACCCATATTACCCTGTAACAATGCAACATTTGTTATTTACTGACAATACCTCTTCCTCCCATTTCCATAGGTCCAGCAGATGTGGCCGGAGTGCAAGGTCCTGTACCTAGTAAGTGTGATACTGTTGTTTTACAGATCCTAGATACCATAAGAATGTTAAGGGCTGCAATTTTATACCTACAGTAGGCACAACTGTTATGCTTAGCCAGAGTACAATAATTGTATGTTCAATTTCAGAGGGGTTAACTGAAGTGCATTGAATGTGTAATCACATTTGTGCATTTGTAGGAGCAGTAACACATTTGTACTTATTTATGAGAAGGACTATGCAACCTGCTATACAGGAAGCAATCACTCACAGATGCTTGTTCACACACAATATGGAGATGGTACATACCTGAGGCAGTAATAGAATAACTGGCATGGTATGCTCAAAAAAGGTGCACTGTGTTTTAAGGTATAGGTCTCTCAGATAGACTGACATATTGCTTATCTCACAGATGTATAGTGCTGGCAACATTAACCAGACGTAGCTGCAGTGCATGTTATAAAGGGCCTGTCTTATCTGTATATGTTGCAGTCTGTGTGTTGTGCAAGGGATCTGAAATAAGATGTGGAATGTGGAATTCAGTTGTGGCTCCTCACCTGTATGTGTGTGTGTGTGTGTGTGGATTACCATACATAATAGTTCAGGTAGTAATGTACTTATTTTGTCTGCCTTCTCAGAGGTGACCATGGGGGTTGGAGTGTGTCTCCCTCACAACCTGATGACAGTGTCTCATCAGACTCTGATGATGATGGTGGCCATAGTGAGGCACAGGAGGTGTTATTGGGGGCTGAATCTGTCCCATGGCTTAACATCCCACTTCCAGCCCCATTGTCCCCCACACAGTCAGTATGCCCACACATACCCAGTCACCTGAGGCCACATACATAGGACAGTCAGAGAGTGGCAACATCGCAAAGGACAATGTGTCAACTATGGCATCAGGGAGTGTAGACACTGGCCATAGCTAGAGAGCTGGTGAGGTCCCACACAGGCAGACTGACAGGGGAGCTCAGAGTACTGCTGCCCATCCACAGCCTGTTACAGGTGTCACATCACAGGTCACCTACCACATGTTTTGGTCCATCACAGAGGCACAGGCACTTTATAAATGCAACACCAGATGGATGCTCAGGATTATGAATGCAGCACTGTCTGACATCAGTGACAGCCTCCACCAAATTGGTGACATCATGAATTGTTTCACTAATGTAGTGGACAGACGGTGGGCTGAGAAAGTGTAAGTGCTGCACCACACATTGTTTGTGCTAGAACATCTGGATGGAGTAGGGCATCAGACACATGGATGTAGGTCAGGAATACCATCTGCTGAGAGTCTACCTGGATGTGCACACTCACACTCCCATAGTGGCAGTACCTTCAGCACCTGAGAAGGGAGTGTGCTATCCACACCAAGACATGGTAGGCCATGGGCATGTGGTTCTGGGTAGTCCCGTGGGGGACACGGGCCCAGTAGACAACAGTCACCATCAAAAACTAGCACCACATCTGATCCTGGGCATGGTGGTGCCAGTGCCACTCCTGGCAGAGCCAATTCCCATGTTCATGGCCAGACACCATGAACTCTCCACTCTGCCATGTATGGTCCACAGTTGTCCAACATACACACATATAAGACTAGCTATGTACATGCACACACGCAAACATCACTGTCACATGCAGGTCAGCAGCAGACACACACAGCACCTCTCCATGGCCCACCTAACCAGCACCTCTTTCTGACTTACACACATGCTGTCAACTGTTTAACAAAGCCTAGGCCTCTGGCACCCCCACACCACAGGCTGTGCATGTGATGATACTTGTGCCACATCCCTGCCATCCATGCCATTGATGCTGGAACATGCAAATATGTATCTGATGCACACAGCGACTATATGAATTTACATGAATGTTTTGTAGTGCAGTAGTGTTTTGCCAAGCAGACTGTTGTGGGCATGACAGGTGCTGTATGCCAGCATATGTTGTGCGTACACATCACAATTTGTGTATCTTTAGTGCATGATGTAACACTGCTGGTAGTGTTGCAGACTGACAGGTGTCTCACATAACTGAGCATGTTTCGGTTCCAGGGGGGTGTGTGGCTGATCTATGAAGACTTGGTGCCAATACAGTAGCACAGGATGGCATGGCAGCACAGCAGAAATATGACATAATCAAGGTACGGCTGTACACGTGTGGTTAACTGAGTGCATATGTGTAGGACAGTGTGTCAGGGACAATGGGGGCAGTCAGGATAATCTTGCATTCATTCCCTGTGATAAGGCCTACTACCCTTGATATGTGTCACTTGTGTGTTCTGTACATAGAACTGTAGGTGGTGGTGGATAGCATTTATGCCTAGGTAAATGTGGGCTATTTAGGGCCAGAAGCTAGTCACAGGGTGGTAAAATGCATGATCATTGCATACCCACATGGCCATATGTGTACTGCTGCATGTGAATATGTATGTACACACACAAAGAGAGTTGCTTATTGTGAGGTTAGAATATCTACCTATCAAGTATTGTACACTATAGCAAAAAGTTCTTATCGCATGCGCTATGGAGGTTATCTGTTATTAGATTGTCAGCCAGTGCTGTTAAGGTGGATGACATCAGCAGGCCTTGTAAAGGAGGACAGTGGAAAGCCTGGCAAGTAGACACAGGGCCTTAATATGTACAACCATTGTACAGAGATAGGCCATACAGCCATGTCCTCACTGCTACAAGGAGATATATTTATACACATACAGAGTTGCCTGTTGTGAGACTAATTCCCTTACCTATCTAGTAGTATACACTACAGCACAAAGTACTTATCACTTGCACCGCAGAACTTATCAATTATTAGACCATCAGCCAGTGCTGTTAAGGAGGATGACATCAGCAGGCCTTGTAAAGGAGGACAGTGGAGAGGCTGGTAAATAGTCACAGGGCCTTAAAATGTATAACCACTGCACAGGTATAGGCCATACAGGCATGTACTCACTGCTGCAAGTGGATATATTTATACACACACACACACACACACACACACACACACACACACACACACACACACACACACACACACACACACACACACACACACACACACACACACACACACACACACAGTTGCCTATTGTGAGATCAGGACCCCTACCTAACTAGTTGTATAAACTATAGCAGAGTATGTATCGCTTGCACCATGGAGCTTATTTGTTATGAGATTCTCAGCCAGTGCTGTTAAGGTGGATAACATCAGCAGGTGTTGAAAGGGAGGCCAACGTTCATGAAGCTGCTAGTTACAGGGCCATAAAATGATTAACCATTGCACAGTTATAAGCCAGATGGGTATGCCTGTATTGCTGTAAGGGAAATATATATACACACGCAAACATACACACACACACACACACACACACACACACACTGTGGCTGAAATGATATTAGAACCCCCTTTCTACCTACTATTACACACTATAACTTGCAGTATTTATTGCATGTGCCACCAGTTAAATCTGTTGTATATGTGGCTGCAGTCACAGTACTTGTGGACTATGCAAAGTGACCTTGTATTACACAGCATGGTGGCCTGAAAAATTAACCTGCTTTATGCTGTTAGTGTATCTAGTGTCATAGCACTGGGGCACTTGTTAATACCCCTGCTATGTGTGTACAGGTACCAGTTTCACCATGTCTGGCCAGTTGCTGTTTGCTATGTGGACAATTGGCTGGTGACAATATGGCCTGTGCAAGTCCTGCATTGAAGCCATTGCACATTACACCACCTGCCTCTACAGGTCTCTTTACAGGGTGACATTCCTCAGGCAGATGGTCTGTGGTTGGGCAGATTTTGTCATTATGCGGCCTTGGTCTGTTACTATCAGACAACTGTTGTGTGTAGGTGCAGGAAAGCATTATAGATTGACGTTAGGAAGTCCTGACAGACGTTAGAATTACTAACTCCATACACGTCAGGAAATCCATGGTAATGCTCTACTTGTTATTCTCTGAACTTTCTATATTTGTCTGACCAGTAGTTAATCCTTCTCCTTATATTTGGGCTTTGTCCCACTACTGCTCATCTCTTTGTCCAAATTTCCTGTTCTAAGTGGTTGTAGGTATGATGTGACTGGCATACATGAGGTAACACCACTCACAGAGTGACAGTATACATACCTCTTGCTGTACATGTTTTTACAGGAAGTCCAGCATTCTCCCTCCCTACTGTATGTCTGCTCTGTTCCTCATGCAGTTGTGTTTTTCTTGTAATATAGTACTACATGGAGCCCACTGAATTGTTGTAAGTACTGAAACAGTTAAGTTATGGACTTCACATCCTGCTGCTGATCTGACCTTTTGCAACCTGCTGTTGTACTACCCACCTACTAGGTGACACAATGCATGTATAATATCTGCATGTTTTGCCCTCTGTCCCCGTTGTCTCTGGCTTTGGCCAGTTTTCTTGCAGTAACAGACTGTTAGATATTTACAGTCTGTGTTACTCCTAACATAAGAGTACCTCACATGCAAAAGTTGTAGGTGCAGCCAGCTTCGAACCATCAACATCATCAACCATGTTAATGTACTTAGCTCAGTGAGCCACACCATCCACCGGAAAGTGAGGTATAATTCCTCAAACTATCAGCAGACAGACATACAGTGTGACCCCTACATTTTGTGGAAAATAGGACATGTGGCCAGGTTCTTTGTGACAGGTCTGGGATTGTCTGCTGGTATATCCTTGTAAACATACTGTTACTGCAGTTTTCTGGGAACATTGATGTGTTGGGGGTAGGGGACTCTGGCACCATCAGTTGTGCACCTATCCTTTGACCCCACTGTCTGGTATTTTCCTTGCATAATGCAGTGGGGTTTCCAGCCATGTGGCCTAATGCATATTATGGGGCACTCAGTACTGGACAGAGAACCTGTTGTCCATGTAGCTGTCACTTCTTTGCAAGTAGCTCAGCAGCCCACTCTATTCCCTTGCATAAATGCAGCAGGTCCATTCATATGCTATCATAATCTAGTACCCCATGCATTTGTTGAAAAGGAGAGTGACTTACCTTGTGAATGCACTGGTTGAGAGACCTGTATGTCAGAGCTGACTGTGTCTGATGTACACAGTACACTGCCAATACATGGGAAGGTACAGGTTGAGTGGTGTGGCTGGAATCCTTTTTACTATGTATGTGAGTCGGAGTGAGGTGTCAGTCCCTAGTACCCTAGGCTGTCAGTATATGTACTATGCATTGCCTCTTTGCCAAGGCCAAGGCATAATGGGCACACGTACATCTGCCTACAGTGACAGCCTCAGGGGGGCCTCCTCCGAGTCCCCCTGTGGGTGTTGCTATGGCGACCTAAGCACTGGTGGGGGGCTGTGTGTCCCTTCCCTATGATGATCCTGCCACAGCTGTTTCCATAGGATCATATTGTATAGCATGGCACATACTGTGAACATCTGTGCACATGTGGCTGGAGAGTACTGCAGGGGTCCACCAGCTATATCAAGGCACTGGAGCCATGACTTTAGCAGCCCAAATACATGCTCTATGACATTCCTAGTTTATGCATATGCCTCATTATGGCATTCCTCTGTGGGTGTGTGTGCATTTTTGATGGGTGTCATTCACTGTTCCAGTGCATAGCCATCAATCCCTAGTAGATGCCCATATGTGATATCCCCCTAGCAAACATTTGGTACAGCTGTGATGCATGCCAGATATGGGAGTCATGATAACTGCCAGGGCTGCCAGCACACGCATTCATTATTATGCTTGGGTATTGCAAGCAACCTGGCAGTTGATGGAGTGATACCTCTTGCAGTTGACATAGATTCTACCTTCCTCACTGAGTAGTGCTTTGATGTGTACATGAGTGCAGTCTATGGTACCCAGGACCTCAGTATAGTGTGCTACATGGTAGAAGAGATGTATACTGCTGGCCCTCTCCTCAGGGTTGTGGGATAAATAAATGTGCTCATTGGCATGTGGTAGCATGACATCCAGGAACTAGTGGAGTACTCTGGATGCTGATGCCTGTGAGGCCCCACCATGTCCGCAGTCAGTCTTTGGAAAGTACTTGTAGCTAGTATCCTAAGGGCTACACATACCTTTGTTTCCACTGAGGTGGGGTCCCCTCTGTTGACTCAGGGTCTGAGTTAAGGGCAGCAGAGCTTGGTGAGATCCTGTAGTATGTCCCTGTCCACACTGTAGCATTCTGCAATCTCCATCTCATGAAGCTTCTTGTACTTTTTCCCTGGGCCTGAACACTCTTCTCATTCTCAGTCTAGGCCTATTGTCAGCAACAGCAGCAACACTGACCTCAGCATCTAGCACATACAGATGTAGCAGAGCTGCAGCAGCCCCTATCATTCTCTCAGTTAAAATTCCTAAGTTCATAGTCCACTGATGCAGGGTATGGAGGAAAAATCATATTGTAGGATGTATGTATAATTTATAGTGCTATGCTGCACATGCAGTCTGTGTAATTGGCTAACTATGATGCATTCCATCTGCCAAGTACATCACTTGAGGGATTTTACAGGCCCAGGTTAAGTGGAGCAGGGGTCATCAGTGATTTATACATGATTGGCTTTTCCAGGCAATTTTCTATCTTTTTTTTTAAAACAGCTTTCCCAGTTAAGCAGTGCAGCACCATGCACAAACCCACTCCATAGACATAAACAATGTTCAGCAATCAAGGGACACACCTGCATTGATGGGCATGCACATCACAGCAGCACGTCCTGCAGATAATACTCAAACATGCTCAAACCAGCTAAAACATGTTTCCTGAAGCTAAACAAATCTTGGGAGCCAACCCTCTTGTGGCACCAACATGGTTCTGGGGCTACAGGGATTTTATCTGCAGATGCAATAACCCATTTTTGCTATTCATTAACCCCAGCGCATTTGCATACAGATCCGTGCACATAACCTGGATACTACACTATTCCAGGACCTGCCTCCTTAGCATCCACAGATATCTACCATTGTATATACTCCATGCAAAGCCCTATAATGTATTATTGTCACATATTTATTTTTTTTTCCATTTTTACAGTTTTTAATATTTTTTATTTGCATAATGGCATGTTTGCACACTCTGCATGCTGCACAACCATGATATGGGTATTAAAAAATAATTATTATTTTACATTGCTTTTTGGACACACAGGGTATAGTTTTGCACATATATGTGCCTACAATTTTTTGCAATTAAAAAAAAAAATTATGCAATTTTTGACTTTCTACTGTTCAATTTTTATTTTCTTGTACATGGAAATTTTCTGAGTACACTTCAGACACCAGCATGGGGTCTGCAGGACTGCCTATCTGCTTGCTGGATCATTCCAGCACCCTGATTTGCATGCAATTCACCTACTTATGAGGTGATTTGCATGCCCATGCCACTGACACTTCTGTTTTCGCACGCTCGTGCATGCCCCTCTGCTCATTTACTGGATCACACAGCTGCTTACTTCCGTGTAAGCTCTGTGCACCTATACCTATATGAAAAATCAATCTGTGTAGGCTTTATTGAACTCCCCCTTCCAAATACTTAGCTATTCAGTGTAGGATAATTTCAGATTCCGTGCATGACCGTCTGATTCCAAAACACAACCGGCATGCCCAACGCAACTTAAATGTGGCAAACTCCAATGTTGATTCTGTTTCCAAAATCCTCAGTGTATGCTATAAAACTAAAAATGAACAGAAGCTACCTCTATGGATTCTGGTGTATTCTGTAACAAAACTGGGGAAAAATGCAATTAGCAGTTAATGAACTGCAACAGGCTGTAGTGCTTTAAGCCATAAAGGAGGCTGTGGCTGTGCACACTAGAAGGCTGCCAGCAAGAGTCAGAGCAAGGCTGCAGCTAAACCAGTTGTCAGACCAGCAAAAAAATGACAGATACCAGCTAGACAGACAACTGCTGCAGACCATCTACAACATGTCTGCACCACACATGTTTTGTGTTCTTTGTGAGGAAACCCCATCTCCCTTTAAACCAAAGTGTGTCTCGGCCTGATTGTACTTGCATCTGGAATATTTCAGAGCTATATGGGGATGCTGTGGGAGTGTCACAGACAGCTGCCAGACATATCCTGGCAAAATTCCTGGCAACAATGTGCAGCAATATGGATGAATGCATCCACTTTCCATCCAGCCCCATCGAGCAGATCACTGTAATGCACTAGGTTTACAGCATTGAAAACTTCCTCCATGTACTCAGTACAATAGATTGCACACACATACCATTCAAGACAGCAGTGCATCCTGAAGAAGCCCAATATATAAACATCGGCAGCAGATGGCAGCATAAAAAACATCATGTCAACATACCCTGGAAGTGTCCATGATGCTACCATTTGGAGGGAAAGTAGACTGAGACCTGCATTCCAGCAAGGAGAAACACATGCTAAGTATAGGAACACAGCTAGGGTGTCAGCTAAGGAAACTCCTCCCAATATCTGTACTGACCAAATGTGTGTTTACTCCCAACAACAGAAGGTTGAGGTTATCCACTTGAGTCTTGGCTAACGACCCCATATTGTGAACCATCCAACCTTTCAGTGGAGCCTACAATAGAGTGCATGTAACAACCAGAAACACCATAGAGTGTGTGTTTTGAGTACTGAAGGCTAGGTTCAGATGTCTGGAGACATCTGATGGTGCACTGCAATACATACCAGAGAAGACAGCACAGATGATAATGGTGTGTGACATGCTGCACAACATGCTTACTACTGCACATGGCAGACTGCCAGCTGCAGATGTGGATGAATTACCCCAGGAGCCCCAAATGTCTGAAGATGACATCTCACAGGTATCAGAAGAGGACCAGCAGGACATAGGAAGCAGAAGACACAGGTAGAGGTAACATAGGGTACAATCACAAGTGCAGGCCCAGGCAACACAGCAGCATCTGTCCCATAACTCTGAGTCATGACAAGCTACATGCACATGACTACGCAGATTAAATATTGTTGTTCAAGTATTGGCCCACCACAGCAGCATGGATTGCATCTAATGGCAATTAGCCTCTAGATGTGCACACTGACCATCAGACATAACACCATAATCATAACATGCATCATTATGAACATATACAAATCTGTTATAACAAGGATCACCAAATCAGGGCAAAACTGACACAGGTATATATACAGACTCACATTTGATGTATCACTGTATGGCACACATTAAGAGGACACACTTCAGTGTAACACATTCTTATTTCTTCATTAAATTAAGCTGCAAACAGGTAAACAAAACAGGATATAATGCACAGCTTTAAATATCACAAACAAAATATATCACTGTACAATATGGATAAAGTCATGTAACAAATGGAGTCAACTATGGTTAGTAAAATCATTGGATGCATGGCATCAAACATGTCAATAAACATAGACAGATGACATTGTCAGTGTTCTGCACAGCAATCATCACCACCATGGGGTGAGAATGACAGTACATGACAGAGTGGATCCACTAACAGTGTTGCTCTAACACAGTCTTGGGTGCCCACACTTACAGCTCACACCACAGTTTGCTCTGCTCCTGCCATGTACAGAAACACTTGTCCCAGGTTTTTCTGTCTGCTTGTGACTGCCAGCCTCACAGCAGATGATCCAGCAGTGGAAGTGTGTGCCTAAACACGGATGACCAATGGCAAGGATGGTTCTGCTGAGAGGAGGATTGAGTCTCCCGTGTGGCAATTTGCTAAGCACAGTCAGGGCACGCAGAACCCTGCTTGTAAGACAGCACTGCTGCAGTACTATAGAGGCCAGGAATTTTACTGGCCATGATGCAGATAACATACTTTCATTCTGGTAAGCCAATGATGCCATAATCACACCGTGTATGCACTCTTATCCTTCATGCAGCACAGCCAACTGGTGTGTAACATGATCTGTGGCACAGGCAAGTGCATGGATGTCAGACCCATGATGTTGCTGGAAACATTCATTTACCTGTAGGATTAGATGGACACCCTCTGACAACAATAACATGTATTACTGGTATGCTACACATTGCTGCAAACTATGAACCTGTTGTGGTAACATACTTGGTTTGTTCTTACACCTGCATGGCTTGTGCATCCAGTGGATGTACCTGTAGTGTACAATGTTATGGAAAAATCAATATGACAGCAAACAGCAGTGTCATGACATGATGCTGAAGAGTGGTCACAGTAACACAGCATGGAGACACTCACCTTCAGTTCACCAGTGTTGTCCAGAGTAGATGGACCTGTGAATATTAATGCAGACAGCATTGCATATTTTGGTTGCACTGCTGTGCCTGTACCGTAGTTGTATGAGTACATGTCATTACACTTATGTTTCTCATCATCACCCTGTATGAATCTCTGTGGCTGGTTCAGTTTTGCTGCTGTAAATCCAAAATTACAATACATAAATATCCATGCAACAGCAATATGCAATTATTTACTCTATATTCAACTATGTCATGGAAAGATATATATGTTCATCCTGGAAGTCCTGCTTTTATCCCACCAGAGGAAATATGTCACTCTCTACTCCCTGTATGCAGGGAGGCAAGAAATATTGGGATCTCACTGGGGGGAATCAATGGTGGTCCTCCACGGAGGCATCCCTAGAACTTTCATACAATCTTAATCTGTTGTCTGCACATAGATTTATGTCAGAACACGCCTCACAGGATCTATTGTGATGTCCAACTGCATTAATCATGTTGCTGATGTCAGCTCACACTTCATTCTTCTATACTGTATTCCCTGCACATCCAAGGAGTCTCCATCCATGTTTTTGCAGAGCATCTAGTATGATGTCATTTTCTTCTTAGGAGAACTGGTCAACCCCAAGGTCTGTTTGCCATCTGAAAGACAGTGATATGCACATGATCCTATTCATGTGGGGGCCCAGTTATACAGATGATTATATTGACAGTGTATGTCACAATAAATATTATGCATTCCTGTGCAATGCAAAAGTCTATGAAACACTGACTATGACAAATATTAA
This sequence comes from Protopterus annectens, assembly GCF_019279795.1. Lineage (NCBI taxonomy): Eukaryota > Metazoa > Chordata > Ceratodontiformes > Protopteridae > Protopterus > Protopterus annectens. The sequence continues at coordinate 178,394,846 of NC_056729.1, read as the reverse complement.
TGTGACATATAAAAAGTTACAACAATATCTGCATACAATACAGTTGTAAAATTAAAATAACTTGCTATATCACTAATAAAACTGGAAAGGAACGACCACCAGAGGAATCAACCAGCAATTTTATTTATTGGATTAAGCACTTTCATCAGTGTATATCAAAGACTTCCTCAGAATTAGCTACCTATATCTCAGGTGTCATGGAAATTGAGAGCACCTAATGTGTACGCATCATTAAGTATCTTTTTGTGCACCTCCATGTAAGTTCTCAAAATCTGGTGCATTAACCAATTGCTCAGTGTGATGGGCAAGTGCTCCGTGTAAACATCTAATAGTTATCAATAAATGGTACCATGTGTAGCACATGCCAATTATTTTTCAACAATCTGATATCTTGACATTAGTGCCACTTTTAAATATTGATTTTGATACATTTGCAGATATGAAGACTGCTACCTTCGAATTGAGTGGCATCCCAGTGGGCATTTTTCTATTTTTCCATTTCAACTACATTTTCTATTGGAATATTGAGATGGCTATTTCCAGGAGGCTGCAACATGTCCAGGTATCTAATTGCACAGATGCTGACTGTCTACACTGGAGTGGAGCATTGGTTAAGAGTGTGGTCATGGTACTCCATGATGATGTACATCAGGAACTGGATTGCAAGGGAGCATTGATGAAGTACAGGGATCTAAAGGACTGAAGTGGAGGTTCACCACCGCTTTGATGACCTGCATCAGACTGATGCAGAAGAGCTTCATCAGAGGATCACTGAGGTGCAGAGACAGCCCATGGATTCCTTCGGTAAGTGGGACTACCCTACATATACCTGAGCATTTCTGCAGATTTTAGAGATATACTTGTGCCCCAAATATATAAGATAGATGGCTTTTGTAAACATTGCAAACCTATTCTGACAATTAGCTCATCTGGATAATTGAGACAAAAGGCTGAGTGCCCTCCATATCAGTATGGGTTCTATTTCCAAGCTGTTAATTTATTTAATAATGTTTATAATATGCATAATTCAGAAATTTGTAGATACATATCTATTTTCCAATACATAATGACACAATTTCACACATCCACTTACACCTACAGTGCCTAGGCCACTGATGACAATGTATTTCATAGTTATAGTACCACAGTATTACATACTATAACTGTATAAATCTGAATAGTAACTCATTTGCTTCCTTCCTTCCACTTTTTCAAGTGACCATTCTTACTACAGCCGATTGCCTGTCTGACTGGTTAGACTGGTTGAACCTGGTGGATTTCTTTGAGACAGTTACTCAGGCTATAGATAAGGGAAAGGAGGTACACACGGCTTACCTTGAACTTGCTAAAGCATTTGACACCATTCTCCATTCGGGTATTACTGATAAGCTCACGAGCCTGGGCATAAACCCTTACATCACAAGATGGATCGCAAATTGGCTCTCAGACAGATCCCATAAAGTAAGAGTAGCGGGATCTATGTCCGAATCCAGACCAGTAATGAGTGGTGTGCCCCAGGGCTCTGTCCTGGGGCCCCTCCTGTTTGGCATATACTTCTCAGAAGTACAGACAAGCACAGAAGGGCTGTGGCTGACTAAGTTTGCGGACGACTGCAAACTGGGTGCTATAATAGAGTCTCCGTATGACATGGAGATCCTCCAGAAGGGCCTAAATGAGACTGATGCATGGTGCCAAAGCCATGGTCTCAAGCTAAATGCAAAAAAAATGTGTAGTAATCCCCTTTGGAAAAAACAGAGTACCCACAAACTACAACATAGGAGGTAATCCCCTGAAATCTGAAGAAGAAATAAGGGATCTAGGGACCCAAGTAGATAGCCAGCTTTCCTTTGATAACCATGTTGCCAAAGTGGTTAGAAAATCCTTCTATGTGACCTATCTAATCATGAAAGGGTGGATCTAAGGATGTAATGGTGCCCCTCTACTCTTCCCACATCAGACCCATTATTGAGTACAATGCACCAATTGGAATGTACCTGGCTAGACATCTCCAGCAGCTGGAGAGACCACAGAGGTACCTAACCAAGAGGATTACTGGCCACAAACAGTTGCCCTATGCAGCACGATTGAAAAAGCTAAGACTGTTCTCTGTTGCATACCGCTTTCTCAGAGGTGATCACTGTCTAATGTACAGAGCCATGTCCAACCCAGAATTGTTGAACATGCTCCATCTTAGCAAAACCAGTTCTACTCGAGCTACACACTCTAGGGATATAAACCTCAACACAACAATGAATACAACATGCTGGAAGGATAGATTCCCTTCGCAGAGACTTCCCTTACTATGG